>NC_082639.1:125999856-126168093 GCF_028023285.1 Balaenoptera ricei
TGAGCTTTACGCATGTCCTTTTTTTTCTTTTCCTTTTTTTTTAAAGAGTGAGTACAACTTCCCTCCTCTGATTGATTTCTTGAAAAACTTCTCATGTGTTGAATTTTCTTGCCTATTCCCTACCCCAGGGCATTGTTGAGGGCCTGTGGCATTTACAGCGTGCAGTCCTTGTGACTATATAAGCAACCATTGGCACTGGGTTTAAAGCTGCTCTTGTGGGAAACAGCCACAAGGCGGCAGCATTATTACGTTCTCAACTCTTGTGACTTTGGCAACAGAGTCTTCCTGGAGGTAGGGTTCTGAGGTTGTAAATTAGAGTGGAATGTGCTGGGACAAGCCGCAGAAGTTTATGTCTCCTTACTTATGTTTGTTTTTTAAATATAATTTCTATTTCTTATCGGGGTAAATTTGATTGGAGTGTTTTGATTGTCTGGCTGTACAGAATCTGCTTAATGATTCCTACATATGTTTTTTCATCTTCGGATCCTGTTACCATGTATGTGATCACAGAATGTATATTTTAAAGGTATTCGTGATTATATAATTCATAAAATTTATCTGTTATATGTTTATATACATTTAACATACATTAGTATATGTATGTTAACCCCATAGTCCTAATTTACCCATCCTCCCACCTTTCATTTTGGCTAACCATTAGTTTATTTGATAAGTCTGTGAGTGTCTTTTTCTGTGGAAATATGTTCATTGGTAGCAATCTTAGGATAACATGTATAAATGATATCATAGGATATTTGTCATACCCTTTTTACTTACTTAAAGTTATATGAATATTTACAGGCTCAACTGTAGTCCTGAAAACGGCATTGTTCATTTTTTCCCAAGGCTACCATTCCATTCTGTCCATATACCACTTCTTCTTTGTCCATTCATCTGTTTATGGACATTTTTTTGCTTCCATGTCTTGGCTATTTCAGTATTGCTGCAGTGCACATTTGCCTGCCTCTGTCTTTCTCATTCTGGTGGTCTTAGTTTATAGGCTCAAAAGGTACCCTTTCACATCATATGGTAGCTCAATTTTTACCTTGTAAAGCAGCTCCATTTAGTTTTTGTTAGTGCTGTTACCACTTTATATCCCACCAGCATCTAGGAGTTACACAGTTCTCTAAAACCCCTTCAGCATTTATAGTTTGTAGATTTTTGCTGATGGCCATTTGACTGGTGTGAGCTGAAACCTTTTTGGAGGTTGGATACGCATGTGGCTAATAATTCCTTATACTGAGCTTTAGGCATATCCTTTTTCTTCTTTTCCTTTTTTTGTTAAAGAGTGAATACAACTTCCCTCTTCATATTGACTTCTTGAAAAATTTCTCATGTGTTGAATTTTCTTGCCTATTCCCTACCCCAGGGCAATTTTTGAGGGCATGTGTCATTTAGACCCCTGCAGTCGTTGTGACTATTAAGCAACCATTAGCACTGGGTTTAAAACTGCTGTTGTGGGAAACAGCCACAAGGCGGCAGCATTATTACGTTCTCAACTCTTGTTACTACAGCAATAGAGTCTTCCTGGAGGTAGTGTTCCAAGGTTGTAAATTAGAGTGGAATGTGCTGGGACAAGCCCCCAGAAGTTTATGTCTCCTTACTTATGTTTGTTTATTAAATTTAATTTCTATTTCTTATCGGAGTAAATTTGATTCGAGTGTTTTGATTGTCTGGCTGTACAGAATCTGCTAAAAGACTCCTACATATGTCTGTTCATCTTCGGATCCTGTTACCATGTATGTGATTACAGAATGTATATTTTAAAGGTATTGGTGATTATATAATTAATATAGTTTATCTGTTATATGTTTATATACATTTAACATAACATTAGTATATGTATGTTAACCCCATAGTCCTAATTTACCCATCCTCCCACCTTTCATTTTGGCTAACCATTAGTTTATTTGATAAGTCTGTGAGTGTCTTTTTCTGTGGAAATATGTTCATTGGTAGCAATCTTAGGATAACATGTATAAATGATATCATAGGATATTTGTCATACCCTTTTGACTTACTTAACATTATATGATTATTTCTAGGCTCCACTGTAGTCGTAAAAACGGCATTGTTCATTTTTTTCGCGAAGCTACTATTCCATATGGTACATTTACCACTTCGTCTTTGTCCATTCATCTGTTTATGGACATTTTTTTTCCTTTCATGTCTTGGCTATTTCAATATTGTTTCAGTGCACATTTGCCTGCATCTGTCTTTCCGATTCTGGTGGTCTTAGGTTATAGGCCCAAAGGTGCCCTGCCGCATCATATGGTAGCTCAATTTTTACCTCTTCAAGCAGCTCGATTCAGTTTGCGTTAGTGCTGTTACCACTTTACATCCCACCAGCAGCTAGAAAGTACACAGTTCTCTAAAACCCCTTCAGCATTTATCGTTTGTAGACTTTTTGCTGATGGTCATGACCGGTGTGAGCTGCACCCTTTTTGACTTTGAATTTGCATGTGGCTAATAATTCCTTATACTGAGCTTTAGGCATGTCCTTTTTTTCTTTTCCTTTTTTTTTAAAGAGTGAGTACAACTTCCCTCCTCTTATTGACTTCTTGAAAAAATTCTCATGTGTTGAATTTTCTTGCCTATTCCCTACCCCAGGGCATTTTTGAGGGCGTGTGTCATTTACAGCCCTGCAGTCCTTGTGACTATATAAGCAACCATTGGCACTGGGTTTAAAGCTGCTCTTGTGGGAAACAGCCACAAGGCGGCAGCATTATTACGTTCTCAACTCTTGTGACTTTGGCAACAGAGTCTTCCTGGAGGTAGGGTTCCGAGGTTGTAAATTAGAGTGGAATGTGCTGGGACAAGCCGCAGAAGTTTATGTCTCCTTACTTATGTTTGTTTTTTAAATATAATTTCTATTTCTTATCGGGGTAAATTTGATTGGAGTGTTTTGATTGTCTGGCTGTACAGAATCTGCGTAATGATTCCTAAATATGTCTGTTCATCTTCGGATCCTGTTACCATGTATGTGATCACAGAATGTATATTTTAAAGGTATTCGTGATTATATAATTCATAAAGTTTATCTGTTATATGTTTATATACATTTAACATACATTAGTATATGTATGTTAACCCCATAGTCCTAATTTACCCATCCTCCCACCTTTCATTTTGGCTAACCATTAGTTTATTTGATAAGTCTGTGAGTGTCTTTTTCTGTGGAAATATGTTCATTGGTAGCAATCTTAGGATAACATGTATAAATGATATCATAGGATATTTGTCATACCCTTTTTACTTACTTAAAGTTATATGAATATTTACAGGCTCAACTGTAGTCCTGAAAACGGCATTGTTCATATTTTTCCCGAGGCTACTATTCCATTCTGTCCATATACCACTTCTTCTTTTTCCATTCATCTGTTGATGGACCTTTTTTTGCTTCCATGTCTTGGCTATTTTAGTATTGCTGCAGTGCACATTTGCCTGCCTCTGTCTTTCTCATTCTGGTGGTCTTAGTTTATAGGCTCAAAAGGTACCCTTTCACATCATATGGTGGCTCAACTTTTACCTTGTAAAGCAGCTCCATTTAGTTTTTGTTAGTGCTGTTACCACTTTATATCCCACCAGCATCTAGGAGTTACACAGTTCTCTAAAACCCCTTCAGCATTTATAGTTTGTAGATTTTTGCTGATGGCCATTTGACTGGTGTGAGCTGAAACCTTTTTGGAGGTTGGATACGCATGTGGCTAATAATTCCTTATACTGAGCTTTAGGCATATCCTTTTTCTTCTTTTCCTTTTTTTGTTAAAGAGTGAATACAACTTCCCTCTTCATATTGACTTCTTGAAAAATTTCTCATGTGTTGAATTTTCTTGCCTATTCCCTACCCCAGGGCAATTTTTGAGGGCATGTGTCATTTAGACCCCTGCAGTCGTTGTGACTATTAAGCAACCATTAGCACTGGGTTTAAAACTGCTGTTGTGGGAAACAGCCACAAGGCGGCAGCATTATTACGTTCTCAACTCTTGTTACTACAGCAATAGAGTCTTCCTGGAGGTAGTGTTCCAAGGTTGTAAATTAGAGTGGAATGTGCTGGGACAAGCCCCCAGAAGTTTATGTCTCCTTACTTAGGTTTCTTTTTTAAATTTAATTTCTATTTCTTATCGGAGGAAATTTGATTAGAGTGTTTTCATTGTCTGGCTGTACAGAATCTGCTCAATGATTCATACATATGTCAGTTCGTCTTCACATGCTGTTACCATGTGTTTGTTTACAGAATGTATATTTTGAAGGTATAGGTGATTATATAATTCATATAGTTTATATGTTATATGTTTATATACATTTAACATACATTAGTATATGTATGTTAACCCCATAGTCCTAATTTACCCATCTTCCCACCTTTCATTTTGGCTAACCTTTAGTTTATTTGATAAGTCTGTGAGTGTCTTTTTCTGTGGAAATATGTTCATTGGTAGCAATCTTAGGATAACATGTATAAATGATATCATACGATATTTGTCATACCCTTTTTACTTACTTAAAGTTATATGAATATTTATAGGCTCTACTGTAGTCCTGAAAACGGCATTCTTCATTTTTTCCCAAGGCTACCATTCCATTCTGTCCATATACCACTTCTTCTTTGCCCATTCATCTGTTTATGGACCTTTTTTTGCTTCCATGTCTTGGCTATTTCAGTATTGCTGCAGTGCACATTTGCCTGCCTCTGTCTTTCTGATTCTGGTGGTCTTAGTTTATAGGCCCAAAAGTTGCCCTGCCGCATCATATGGTAGCTCAATTTTTACCTTTTCAAGCAGCTCCATTCAGTTTGCGTTAGTGCTGTTACCACTTTAAATCCCAGCAGCAGCTAGAAGGTACACAGGTCTCTAAAACCCCTTCAGCATTTATAGTTTGTAGACTTTTTGCTGATGGTCCTGACTGGTGTGAGCTGAAACCTTTTTGAATTTGAATTTGCATGTGGCTAATAATTCCTTATACTGAGCTTTACGCATGTCCTTTTTTTTCTTTTCCTTTTTTTTTAAAGAGTGAGTACAACTTCCCTCCTCTGATTGATTTCTTGAAAAACTTCTCATGTGTTGAATTTTCTTGCCTATTCCCTACCCCAGGGCATTGTTGAGGGCCTGTGGCATTTACAGCGTGCAGTCCTTGTGACTATATAAGCAACCATTGGCACTGGGTTTAAAGCTGCTCTTGTGGGAAACAGCCACAAGGCGGCAGCATTATTACGTTCTCAACTCTTGTGACTTTGGCAACAGAGTCTTCCTGGAGGTAGGGTTCCGAGGTTGTAAATTAGAGTGGAATGTGCTGGGACAAGCCGCAGAAGTTTATGTCTCCTTACTTATGTTTGTTTTTTAAATATAATTTCTATTTCTTATCGGGGTAAATTTGATTGGAGTGTTTTGATTGTCTGGCTGTACAGAATCTGCTTAATGATTCCTACATATGTCTGTTCATCTTCGGATCCTGTTACCATGTATGTGATCACAGAATGTATATTTTAAAGGTATTCGTGATTATATAATTCATAAAGTTTATCTGTTATATGTTTATATACATTTAACATACATTAGTATATGTATGTGAACCCCATAGTCCTAATTTACCCATCCTCCCACCTTTCATTTTGGCTAACCATTAGTTTATTTGATAAGTCTGTGAGTGTCTTTTTCTGTGGAAATATGTTCATTGGTAGCAATCTTAGGATAACATGTATAAATGATATCATAGGATATTTGTCATACCCTTTTTACTTACTTAAAGTTATATGAATATTTACAGGCTCAACTGTAGTCCTGAAAACGGCATTGTTCATTTTTTCCCAAGGCTACCATTCCATTCTGTCCATATACCACTTCTTCTTTGTCCATTCATCTGTTTATGGACCTTTTTTTGCTTCCATGTCTTGGCTATTTCAGTATTGCTGCAGTGCACATTTGCCTGCCTCTGTCTTTCTGATTCTGGTGGTCTTAGTTTATAGGCCCAAAAGGTGCCCTGCCGCATCATATGATAGCTCAACTTTTACCTTTTCAAGCAGCTCCATTCAGTTTGCGTTAGTGCTGTTACCACTTTAAATCCCACCAGCAGCTAGAAGGTACACAGTTCTCTAAAACCCCTTCAGCATTTATAGTTTGTAGACTTTTTGCTGATGGTCCTGACTGGTGTGAGCTGAAACCTTTTTGAATTTGAATTTGCATGTGGCTAATAATTCCTTTTACTGAGCTTTACGCATGTCCTTTTTTTTCTTTTCCTTTTTTTTAAAGAGTGAGTACAACTTCCCTCCTCTTATTGATTTCTTGAAAAATTTCTCATGTCTTGAATTTTCTTGCCTATTCCCTACGCCAGGGGATGTTTTGAGGGCCTGTGTCATTTACAGCCCTGCAGTCCTTGTGACTATATAAGCAACCATTGGCACTGGGTTTAAAGTTGCTCTTGTGGGAAACAGCCACAAGGTGGCAGCATTATTACGTTCTCAACTCTTGTGACTTTGGCAACAGAGTCTTCCTGGAGGTAGGGTTCCGAGGTTGTAAATTAGAGTGGAATGTGCTTGAACATGCCCCCAGAAGTTTATGTCTCCTTATTTATGTTTGTTTTTTAAATTTAATTTCTATTTCTTATCGGAGCAAATTTGATTGGAGTGTTTTGATTGTCTGGCTGTACAGAATCTACTCAAAGATTCCTACATATGTCTGTTCATCTTCGGATCCTGTTACCATGTATGTGATCACAGAATGTATATTTTAAAGGTATTCGTGATTATATAATTCATAAAGTTTATCTGTTATATGTTTATATACATTTAACATACATTAGTATATGTATGTGAACCCCATAGTCCTAATTTACCCATCCTCCCACCTTTCATTTTGGCTAACCATTAGTTTATTTGATAAGTCTGTGAGTGTCTTTTTCTGTGGAAATATGTTCATTGGTAGCAATCTTAGGATAACATGTATAAATGATATCATAGGATATTTGTCATACCCTTTTGACTTACTTAACCTTATATGATTATTTCTAGGCTCCACTGTAGTCGTAAAAACGGCATTGTTCATTTTTTTCGCGAAGCTACTATTCCATATGGTACATTTACCACTTCGTCTTTGTCCATTCATCTGTTTATGGACATTTTTTTTCCTTTCATGTCTTGGCTATTTCAATATTGTTTCAGTGCACATTTGCCTGCATCTGTCTTTCCGATTCTGGTGGTCTTAGGTTATAGGCCCAAAGGTGCCCTGCCGCATCATATGGTAGCTCAATTTTTACCTCTTCAAGCAGCTCGATTCAGTTTGCGTTAGTGCTGTTACCACTTTACATCCCACCAGCAGCTAGAAAGTACACAGTTCTCTAAAACCCCTTCAGCATTTATCGTTTGTAGACTTTTTGCTGATGGTCATGACCGGTGTGAGCTGCACCCTTTTTGACTTTGAATTTGCATGTGGCTAATAATTCCTTATAGTGAGCTTTACGCATGTCCTTTTTTTCTTTTCCTTTTTTTTTAAAGAGTACAACTTCCCTCCTCTGATTGACTTCTTGAAAAAATTCTCATGTGTTGAATTTTCTTGCCTATTCCCTACCCCAGGGCATTTTTGAGGGCGTGTGTCATTTACAGCCCTGCAGTCCTTGTGACTATATAAGCAACCATTAGCACTGGGTTTAAAGCTGCTGTTGTGGGAAACAGCCACAAGGCAGCAGCATTATTACGTTCTCATCTCTTGTTCATAGGGCAACAGACTTTTCCTGGAGGTAGTGTTCTGAGGTTGTAAATTAGAGTGGAATGTGCTGGGACAAGCCCCCAGAAGTTTATGTCTCCTTACTTAGGTTTCTTTTTCAAATTTAATTTCTATTTCTTATCGGAGGAAATTTGATTAGAGTGTTTTCATTGTCTGGCTGTACAGAATCTGCTCAATGATTCATACATATGTCAGTTCGTCTTCACATGCTGTTACCATGTGTTTGTTTACAGAATGTATATTTTGAAGGTATAGGTGATTATATAATTCATATAGTTTATATGTTATATGTTTATATACATTTAACATACATTAGTATATGTATGTTAACCCCATAGTCCTAATTTACCCATCTTCCCACCTTTCATTTTGGCTAACCTTTAGTTTATTTGATAAGTCTGTGAGTGTCTTTTTCTGTGGAAATATGTTCATTGGTAGCAATCTTAGGATAACATGTATAAATGATATCATAGGATATTTGTCATACCCTTTTTACTTACTTAAAGTTATATGAATATTTATAGGCTCTACTGTAGTCCTGAAAACGGCATTCTTCATTTTTTCCCAAGGCTACCATTCCATTCTGTCCATATACCACTTCTTCTTTGCCCATTCATCTGTTTATGGACCTTTTTTTGCTTCCATGTCTTGGCTATTTCAGTATTGCTGCAGTGCACATTTGCCTGCCTCTGTCTTTCTGATTCTGGTGGTCTTAGTTTATAGGCCCAAAAGTTGCCCTGCCGCATCATATGGTAGCTCAATTTTTACCTTTTCAAGCAGCTCCATTCAGTTTGCGTTAGTGCTGTTACCACTTTAAATCCCAGCAGCAGCTAGAAGGTACACAGGTCTCTAAAACCCCTTCAGCATTTATAGTTTGTAGACTTTTTGCTGATGGTCCTGACTGGTGTGAGCTGAAACCTTTTTGAATTTGAATTTGCATGTGGCTAATAATTCCTTATACTGAGCTTTACGCATGTCCTTTTTTTTCTTTTCCTTTTTTTTTAAAGAGTGAGTACAACTTCCCTCCTCTGATTGATTTCTTGAAAAACTTCTCATGTGTTGAATTTTCTTGCCTATTCCCTACCCCAGAGCATTGTTGAGGGCCTGTGGCATTTACAGCGTGCAGTCCTTGTGACTATATAAGCAACCATTGGCACTGGGTTTAAAGCTGCTCTTGTGGGAAACAGCCACAAGGCGGCAGCATTATTACGTTCTCAACTCTTGTGACTTTGGCAACAGAGTCTTCCTGGAGGTAGGGTTCCGAGGTTGTAAATTAGAGTGGAATGTGCTGGGACAAGCCGCAGAAGTTTATGTCTCCTTACTTATGTTTGTTTTTTAAATATAATTTCTATTTCTTATCGGGGTAAATTTGATTGGAGTGTTTTGATTGTCTGGCTGTACAGAATCTGCGTAATGATTCCTAAATATGTCTGTTCATCTTCGGATCCTGTTACCATGTATGTGATCACAGAATGTATATTTTAAAGGTATTCGTGATTATATAATTCATAAAGTTTATCTGTTATATGTTTATATACATTTAACATACATTAGTATATGTATGTTAACCCCATAGTCCTAATTTACCCATCCTCCCACCTTTCATTTTGGCTAACCATTAGTTTATTTGATAAGTCTGTGAGTGTCTTTTTCTGTGGAAATATGTTCATTGGTAGCAATCTTAGGATAACATGTATAAATGATATCATAGGATATTTGTCATACCCTTTTTACTTACTTAAAGTTATATGAATATTTACAGGCTCAACTGTAGTCCTGAAAACGGCATTGTTCATTTTTTCCCAAGGCTACCATTCCATTCTGTCCATATACCACTTCTTCTTTGTCCATTCATCTGTTTATGGACCTTTTTTTGCTTCCATGTCTTGGCTATTTCAGTATTGCTGCAGTGCACATTTGCCTGCCTCTGTCTTTCTGATTCTGGTGGTCTTAGTTTATAGGCCCAAAAGGTGCCCTGCCGCATCATATGATAGCTCAACTTTTACCTTTTCAAGCAGCTCCATTCAGTTTGCGTTAGTGCTGTTACCACTTTAAATCCCACCAGCAGCTAGAAGGTACACAGTTCTCTAAAACCCCTTCAGCATTTATAGTTTGTAGACTTTTTGCTGATGGTCCTGACTGGTGTGAGCTGAAACCTTTTTGAATTTGAATTTGCATGTGGCTAATAATTCCTTTTACTGAGCTTTACGCATGTCCTTTTTTTTCTTTTCCTTTTTTTTAAAGAGTGAGTACAACTTCCCTCCTCTTATTGATTTCTTGAAAAATTTCTCATGTCTTGAATTTTCTTGCCTATTCCCTACGCCAGGGGATGTTTTGAGGGCCTGTGTCATTTACAGCCCTGCAGTCCTTGTGACTATATAAGCAACCATTGGCACTGGGTTTAAAGTTGCTCTTGTGGGAAACAGCCACAAGGCGGCAGCCTTATTACGTTCTCAACTCTTGTGACTTTGGCAACAGAGTCTTCCTGGAGGTAGGGTTCCGAGGTTGTAAATTAGAGTGGAATGTGCTTGAACATGCCCCCAGAAGTTTATGTCTCCTTATTTATGTTTGTTTTTTAAATTTAATTTCTATTTCTTATCGGAGCAAATTTGATTGGAGTGTTTTGATTGTCTGGCTGTACAGAATCTACTCAAAGATTCCTACATATGTCTGTTCATCTTCGGATCCTGTTACCATGTATGTGATCACAGAATGTATATTTTAAAGGTATTCGTGATTATATAATTCATAAAGTTTATCTGTTATATGTTTATATACATTTAACATACATTAGTATATGTATGTGAACCCCATAGTCCTAATTTACCCATCCTCCCACCTTTCATTTTGGCTAACCATTAGTTTATTTGATAAGTCTGTGAGTGTCTTTTTCTGTGGAAATATGTTCATTGGTAGCAATCTTAGGATAACATGTATAAATGATATCATAGGATATTTCTCATACCCTTTTGACTTACTTAACGTTATATGATTATTTCTAGGCCCAACTGTAGTCCTGAAAACGGCATTGTTCATATTTTTCCCGAGGCTACTATTCCATTCTGTCCATATACCACTTCTTCTTTTTCCATTCATCTGTTGATGGACCTTTTTTTGCTTCCATGTCTTGGCTATTTTAGTATTGCTGCAGTGCACATTTGCCTGCCTCTGTCTTTCTCATTCTGGTGGTCTTAGTTTATAGGCTCAAAAGGTACCCTTTCACATCATATGGTAGCTCAATTTTTACCTTGTAAAGCAGCTCCATTTAGTTTTTGTTAGTGCTGTTACCACTTTATATCCCACCAGCATCTAGGAGTTACACAGTTCTCTAAAACCCCTTCAGCATTTATAGTTTGTAGATTTTTGCTGATGGCCATTTGACTGGTGTGAGCTGAAACCTTTTTGGAGGTTGGATACACATGTGGCTAATAATTCCTTATACTGAGCTTTAGGCATATCCTTTTTCTTCTTTTCCTTTTTTTGTTAAAGAGTGAATACAACTTCCCTCTTCATATTGACTTCTTGAAAAATTTCTCATGTGTTGAATTTTCTTGCCTATTCCCTACCCCAGGGCAATTTTTGAGGGCATGTGTCATTTAGACCCCTGCAGTCGTTGTGACTATTAAGCAACCATTAGCACTGGGTTTAAAACTGCTGTTGTGGGAAACAGCCACAAGGCGGCAGCATTATTACGTTCTCAACTCTTGTTACTACAGCAATAGAGTCTTCCTGGAGGTAGTGTTGCAAGGTTGTAAATTAGAGTGGAATGTGCTGGGACAAGCCCCCAGAAGTTTATGTCTCCTTACTTATGTTTGTTTATTAAATTTAATTTCTATTTCTTATCGGAGTAAATTTGATTCGAGTGTTTTGATTGTCTGGCTGTACAGAATCTGCTAAAAGACTCCTACATATGTCTGTTCATCTTCGGATCCTGTTACCATGTATGTGATTACAGAATGTATATTTTAAAGGTATTGGTGATTATATAATTAATATAGTTTATCTGTTATATGTTTATATACATTTAACATAACATTAGTATATGTATGTTAACCCCATAGTCCTAATTTACCCATCCTCCCACCTTTCATTTTGGCTAACCATTAGTTTATTTGATAAGTCTGTGAGTGTCTTTTTCTGTGGAAATATGTTCATTGGTAGCAATCTTAGGATAACATGTATAAATGATATCATAGGATATTTGTCATACCCTTTTGACTTACTTAACCTTATATGATTATTTCTAGGCTCCACTGTAGTCTTAAAAACGGCATTGTTCATTTTTTTCGCGAAGCTACTATTCCATATGGTACATTTACCTCTTCTTCTTTGTCCATTCATCTGTTTATGGACATTTTTTTCCTTCCATGTCTTGGCTATTTCAATGTTGTTTCAGTGCACATTTGCCTGCATCTCTCTTTCCGATTCTGGTGGTCTTAGGTTATAGGCCCAAAGGTGCCCTGCCGCATCATATGGTAGCTCAATTTTTACCTCTTCAAGCAGCTCGATTCAGTTTGCGTTAGTGCTGTTACCACTTTACATCCCACCAGCAGCTAGAAAGTACACAGTTCTCTAAAACCCCTTCAGCATTTATCGTTTGTAGACTTTTTGCTGATGGTCATGACCGGTGTGAGCTGCACCCTTTTTGACTTTGAATTTGCATGTGGCTAATAATTCCTTATACTGAGCTTTAGGCATGTCCTTTTTTTCTTTTCCTTTTTTTTTAAAGAGTACAACTTCCCTCCTCTGATTGACTTCTTGAAAAAATTCTCATGTGTTGAATTTTCTTGCCTATTCCCTACCCCAGGGCATTTTTGAGGGCGTGTGTCATTTACAGCCCTGCAGTCCTTGTGACTATATAAGCAACCATTAGCACTGGGTTTAAAGCTGCTGTTGTGGGAAACAGCCACAAGGCAGCAGCATTATTACGTTCTCATCTCTTGTTCATAGGGCAACAGACTTTTCCTGGAGGTAGTGTTCTGAGGTTGTAAATTAGAGTGGAATGTGCTGGGACAAGCCCCCAGAAGTTTATGTCTCCTTACTTAGGTTTCTTTTTTAAATTTAATTTCTATTTCTTATCGGAGGAAATTTGATTAGAGTGTTTTCATTGTCTGGCTGTACAGAATCTGCTCAATGATTCATACATATGTCAGTTCGTCTTCAGATGCTGTTACCATGTGTTTGTTTACAGAATGTATATTTTAAAGGTATTCGTGATTATATAATTCATAAAATTTATCTGTTATATGTTTATATACATTTAACATAACATTAGTATATGTATGTTAACCCCATAGTCCTAATTTACCCATCCTCCCACCTTTCATTTTGGCTAACCATTAGTTTATTTGATAAGTCTGTGAGTGTCTTTTTCTGTGGAAATATGTTCATTGGTAGCAATCTTAGGATAACATGTATAAATGATATCATACGATATTTGTCATACCCTTTTTACTTACTTAAAGTTATATGAATATTTATAGGCTCTACTGTAGTCCTGAAAACGGCATTCTTCATTTTTTCCCAAGGCTACCATTCCATTCTGTCCATATACCACTTCTTCTTTGCCCATTCATCTGTTTATGGACCTTTTCTTGCTTCCATGTCTTGACTATTTCAGTATTGCTGCAGTGCACATTTGCCTGCCTCTGTCTTTCTGATTCTGCTGGTCTTAGTTTATAGGCCCAAAAGTTGCCCTGCCGCATCATATGGTAGCTCAATTTTTACCTTTTCAAGCAGCTCCATTCAGTTTGCGTTAGTGCTGTTACCACTTTAAATCCCAGCAGCAGCTAGAAGGTACACAGGTCTCTAAAACCCCTTCAGCATTTATAGTTTGTAGACTTTTTGCTGATGGTCCTGACTGGTGTGAGCTGAAACCTTTTTGAATTTGAATTTGCATGTGGCTAATAATTCCTTATACTGAGCTTTACGCATGTCCTTTTTATTCTTTTCCTTTTTTTTTAAAGAGTGAGTACAACTTCCCTCCTCTGATTGATTTCTTGAAAAACTTCTCATGTGTTGAATTTTCTTGCCTATTCCCTACCCCAGAGCATTGTTGAGGGCCTGTGGCATTTACAGCGTGCCGTCCTTGTGACTATATAAGCAACCATTGGCACTGGGTTTAAAGCTGCTCTTGTGGGAAACAGCCACAAGGCGGCAGCATTATTACGTTCTCAACTCTTGTGACTTTGGCAACAGAGTCTTCCTGGAGGTAGGGTTCCGAGGTTGTAAATTAGAGTGGAATGTGCTGGGACAAGCCGCAGAAGTTTATGTCTCCTTACTTATGTTTGTTTTTTAAATATAATTTCTATTTCTTATCGGGGTAAATTTGATTGGAGTGTTTTGATTGTCTGGCTGTACAGAATCTGCTTAATGATTCCTACATATGTCTGTTCATCTTCGGATCCTGTTACCATGTATGTGATCACAGAATGTATATTTTAAAGGTATTCGTGATTATATAATTCATAAAGTTTATCTGTTATATGTTTATATACATTTAACATACATTAGTATATGTATGTTAACCCCATAGTCCTAATTTACCCATCCTCCCACCTTTCATTTTGGCTAACCATTAGTTTATTTGATAAGTCTGTGAGTGTCTTTTTCTGTGGAAATATGTTCATTGGTAGCAATCTTAGGATAACATGTATAAATGATATCATAGGATATTTGTCATACCCTTTTTACTTACTTAAAGTTATATGAATATTTACAGGCTCAACTGTAGTCCTGAAAACGGCATTGTTCATTTTTTCCCAAGGCTACCATTCCATTCTGTCCATATACCACTTCTTCTTTGTCCATTCATCTGTTTATGGACCTTTTTTTGCTTCCATGTCTTGGCTATTTCAGTATTGCTGCAGTGCACATTTGCCTGCCTCTGTCTTTCTGATTCTGGTGGTCTTAGTTTATAGGCCCAAAAGGTGCCCTGCCGCATCATATGATAGCTCAACTTTTACCTTTTCAAGCAGCTCCATTCAGTTTGCGTTAGTGCTGTTACCACTTTAAATCCCACCAGCAGCTAGAAGGTACACAGTTCTCTAAAACCCCTTCAGCATTTATAGTTTGTAGACTTTTTGCTGATGGTCCTGACTGGTGTGAGCTGAAACCTTTTTGAATTTGAATTTGCATGTGGCTAATAATTCCTTTTACTGAGCTTTACGCATGTCCTTTTTTTTCTTTTCCTTTTTTTTAAAGAGTGAGTACAACTTCCCTCCTCTTATTGATTTCTTGAAAAATTTCTCATGTCTTGAATTTTCTTGCCTATTCCCTACGCCAGGGGATGTTTTGAGGGCCTGTGTCATTTACAGCCCTGCAGTCCTTGTGACTATATAAGCAACCATTGGCACTGGGTTTAAAGTTGCTCTTGTGGGAAACAGCCACAAGGCGGCAGCCTTATTACGTTCTCAACTCTTGTGACTTTGGCAACAGAGTCTTCCTGGAGGTAGGGTTCCGAGGTTGTAAATTAGAGTGGAATGTGCTTGAACATGCCCCCAGAAGTTTATGTCTCCTTATTTATGTTTGTTTTTTAAATTTAATTTCTATTTCTTATCGGAGCAAATTTGATTGGAGTGTTTTGATTGTCTGGCTGTACAGAATCTACTCAAAGATTCCTACATATGTCTGTTCATCTTCGGATCCTGTTACCATGTATGTGATCACAGAATGTATATTTTAAAGGTATTCGTGATTATATAATTCATAAAGTTTATCTGTTATATGTTTATATACATTTAACATACATTAGTATATGTATGTGAACCCCATAGTCCTAATTTACCCATCCTCCCACCTTTCATTTTGGCTAACCATTAGTTTATTTGATAAGTCTGTGAGTGTCTTTTTCTGTGGAAATATGTTCATTGGTAGCAATCTTAGGATAACATGTATAAATGATATCATAGGATATTTCTCATACCCTTTTGACTTACTTAACGTTATATGATTATTTCTAGGCCCAACTGTAGTCCTGAAAACGGCATTGTTCATATTTTTCCCGAGGCTACTATTCCATTCTGTCCATATACCACTTCTTCTTTTTCCATTCATCTGTTGATGGACCTTTTTTTGCTTCCATGTCTTGGCTATTTTAGTATTGCTGCAGTGCACATTTGCCTGCCTCTGTCTTTCTCATTCTGGTGGTCTTAGTTTATAGGCTCAAAAGGTACCCTTTCACATCATATGGTAGCTCAATTTTTACCTTGTAAAGCAGCTCCATTTAGTTTTTGTTAGTGCTGTTACCACTTTATATCCCACCAGCATCTAGGAGTTACACAGTTCTCTAAAACCCCTTCAGCATTTATAGTTTGTAGATTTTTGCTGATGGCCATTTGACTGGTGTGAGCTGAAACCTTTTTGGAGGTTGGATACACATGTGGCTAATAATTCCTTATACTGAGCTTTAGGCATATCCTTTTTCTTCTTTTCCTTTTTTTGTTAAAGAGTGAATACAACTTCCCTCTTCATATTGACTTCTTGAAAAATTTCTCATGTGTTGAATTTTCTTGCCTATTCCCTACCCCAGGGCAATTTTTGAGGGCATGTGTCATTTAGACCCCTGCAGTCGTTGTGACTATTAAGCAACCATTAGCACTGGGTTTAAAACTGCTGTTGTGGGAAACAGCCACAAGGCGGCAGCATTATTACGTTCTCAACTCTTGTTACTACAGCAATAGAGTCTTCCTGGAGGTAGTGTTGCAAGGTTGTAAATTAGAGTGGAATGTGCTGGGACAAGCCCCCAGAAGTTTATGTCTCCTTACTTATGTTTGTTTATTAAATTTAATTTCTATTTCTTATCGGAGTAAATTTGATTCGAGTGTTTTGATTGTCTGGCTGTACAGAATCTGCTAAAAGACTCCTACATATGTCTGTTCATCTTCGGATCCTGTTACCATGTATGTGATTACAGAATGTATATTTTAAAGGTATTGGTGATTATATAATTAATATAGTTTATCTGTTATATGTTTATATACATTTAACATAACATTAGTATATGTATGTTAACCCCATAGTCCTAATTTACCCATCCTCCCACCTTTCATTTTGGCTAACCATTAGTTTATTTGATAAGTCTGTGAGTGTCTTTTTCTGTGGAAATATGTTCATTGGTAGCAATCTTAGGATAACATGTATAAATGATATCATAGGATATTTGTCATACCCTTTTGACTTACTTAACCTTATATGATTATTTCTAGGCTCCACTGTAGTCTTAAAAACGGCATTGTTCATTTTTTTCACGAAGCTACTATTCCATATGGTACATTTACCTCTTCTTCTTTGTCCATTCATCTGTTTATGGACATTTTTTTCCTTCCATGTCTTGGCTATTTCAATGTTGTTTCAGTGCACATTTGCCTGCATCTCTCTTTCCGATTCTGGTGGTCTTAGGTTATAGGCCCAAAGGTGCCCTGCCGCATCATATGGTAGCTCAATTTTTACCTCTTCAAGCAGCTCGATTCAGTTTGCGTTAGTGCTGTTACCACTTTACATCCCACCAGCAGCTAGAAAGTACACAGTTCTCTAAAACCCCTTCAGCATTTATCGTTTGTAGACTTTTTGCTGATGGTCATGACCGGTGTGAGCTGCACCCTTTTTGACTTTGAATTTGCATGTGGCTAATAATTCCTTATACTGAGCTTTAGGCATGTCCTTTTTTTCTTTTCCTTTTTTTTTAAAGAGTACAACTTCCCTCCTCTGATTGACTTCTTGAAAAAATTCTCATGTGTTGAATTTTCTTGCCTATTCCCTACCCCAGGGCATTTTTGAGGGCGTGTGTCATTTACAGCCCTGCAGTCCTTGTGACTATATAAGCAACCATTAGCACTGGGTTTAAAGCTGCTGTTGTGGGAAACAGCCACAAGGCAGCAGCATTATTACGTTCTCATCTCTTGTTCATAGGGCAACAGACTTTTCCTGGAGGTAGTGTTCTGAGGTTGTAAATTAGAGTGGAATGTGCTGGGACAAGCCCCCAGAAGTTTATGTCTCCTTACTTAGGTTTCTTTTTTAAATTTAATTTCTATTTCTTATCGGAGGAAATTTGATTAGAGTGTTTTCATTGTCTGGCTGTACAGAATCTGCTCAATGATTCATACATATGTCAGTTCGTCTTCAGATGCTGTTACCATGTGTTTGTTTACAGAATGTATATTTTAAAGGTATTCGTGATTATATAATTCATAAAATTTATCTGTTATATGTTTATATACATTTAACATAACATTAGTATATGTATGTTAACCCCATAGTCCTAATTTACCCATCCTCCCACCTTTCATTTTGGCTAACCATTAGTTTATTTGATAAGTCTGTGAGTGTCTTTTTCTGTGGAAATATGTTCATTGGTAGCAATCTTAGGATAACATGTATAAATGATATCATACGATATTTGTCATACCCTTTTTACTTACTTAAAGTTATATGAATATTTATAGGCTCTACTGTAGTCCTGAAAACGGCATTCTTCATTTTTTCCCAAGGCTACCATTCCATTCTGTCCATATACCACTTCTTCTTTGCCCATTCATCTGTTTATGGACCTTTTCTTGCTTCCATGTCTTGACTATTTCAGTATTGCTGCAGTGCACATTTGCCTGCCTCTGTCTTTCTGATTCTGCTGGTCTTAGTTTATAGGCCCAAAAGTTGCCCTGCCGCATCATATGGTAGCTCAATTTTTACCTTTTCAAGCAGCTCCATTCAGTTTGCGTTAGTGCTGTTACCACTTTAAATCCCAGCAGCAGCTAGAAGGTACACAGGTCTCTAAAACCCCTTCAGCATTTATAGTTTGTAGACTTTTTGCTGATGGTCCTGACTGGTGTGAGCTGAAACCTTTTTGAATTTGAATTTGCATGTGGCTAATAATTCCTTATACTGAGCTTTACGCATGTCCTTTTTATTCTTTTCCTTTTTTTTTAAAGAGTGAGTACAACTTCCCTCCTCTGATTGATTTCTTGAAAAACTTCTCATGTGTTGAATTTTCTTGCCTATTCCCTACCCCAGAGCATTGTTGTGGGCCTGTGGCATTTACAGCGTGCCGTCCTTGTGACTATATAAGCAACCATTGGCACTGGGTTTAAAGCTGCTCTTGTGGGAAACAGCCACAAGGCGGCAGCATTATTACGTTCTCAACTCTTGTGACTTTGGCAACAGAGTCTTCCTGGAGGTAGGGTTCCGAGGTTGTAAATTAGAGTGGAATGTGCTGGGACAAGCCGCAGAAGTTTATGTCTCCTTACTTATGTTTGTTTTTTAAATATAATTTCTATTTCTTATCGGGGTAAATTTGATTGGAGTGTTTTGATTGTCTGGCTGTACAGAATCTGCTTAATGATTCCTACATATGTCTGTTCATCTTCGGATCCTGTTACCATGTATGTGATCACAGAATGTATATTTTAAAGGTATTCGTGATTATATAATTCATAAAGTTTATCTGTTATATGTTTATATACATTTAACATACATTAGTATATGTATGTTAACCCCATAGTCCTAATTTACCCATCCTCCCACCTTTCATTTTGGCTAACCATTAGTTTATTTGATAAGTCTGTGAGTGTCTTTTTCTGTGGAAATATGTTCATTGGTAGCAATCTTAGGATAACATGTATAAATGATATCATAGGATATTTGTCATACCCTTTTTACTTACTTAAAGTTATATGAATATTTACAGGCTCAACTGTAGTCCTGAAAACGGCATTGTTCATTTTTTCCCAAGGCTACCATTCCATTCTGTCCATATACCACTTCTTCTTTGTCCATTCATCTGTTTATGGACCTTTTTTTGCTTCCATGTCTTGGCTATTTCAGTATTGCTGCAGTGCACATTTGCCTGCCTCTGTCTTTCTGATTCTGGTGGTCTTAGTTTATAGGCCCAAAAGGTGCCCTGCCGCATCATATGATAGCTCAACTTTTACCTTTTCAAGCAGCTCCATTCAGTTTGCGTTAGTGCTGTTACCACTTTAAATCCCACCAGCAGCTAGAAGGTACACAGTTCTCTAAAACCCCTTCAGCATTTATAGTTTGTAGACTTTTTGCTGATGGTCCTGACTGGTGTGAGCTGAAACCTTTTTGAATTTGAATTTGCATGTGGCTAATAATTCCTTTTACTGAGCTTTACGCATGTCCTTTTTTTTCTTTTCCTTTTTTTTAAAGAGTGAGTACAACTTCCCTCCTCTTATTGATTTCTTGAAAAATTTCTCATGTCTTGAATTTTCTTGCCTATTCCCTACGCCAGGGGATGTTTTGAGGGCCTGTGTCATTTACAGCCCTGCAGTCCTTGTGACTATATAAGCAACCATTGGCACTGGGTTTAAAGTTGCTCTTGTGGGAAACAGCCACAAGGCGGCAGCCTTATTACGTTCTCAACTCTTGTGACTTTGGCAACAGAGTCTTCCTGGAGGTAGGGTTCCGAGGTTGTAAATTAGAGTGGAATGTGCTTGAACATGCCCCCAGAAGTTTATGTCTCCTTATTTATGTTTGTTTTTTAAATTTAATTTCTATTTCTTATCGGAGCAAATTTGATTGGAGTGTTTTGATTGTCTGGCTGTACAGAATCTACTCAAAGATTCCTACATATGTCTGTTCATCTTCGGATCCTGTTACCATGTATGTGATCACAGAATGTATATTTTAAAGGTATTCGTGATTATATAATTCATAAAGTTTATCTGTTATATGTTTATATACATTTAACATACATTAGTATATGTATGTGAACCCCATAGTCCTAATTTACCCATCCTCCCACCTTTCATTTTGGCTAACCATTAGTTTATTTGATAAGTCTGTGAGTGTCTTTTTCTGTGGAAATATGTTCATTGGTAGCAATCTTAGGATAACATGTATAAATGATATCATAGGATATTTCTCATACCCTTTTGACTTACTTAACGTTATATGATTATTTCTAGGCCCAACTGTAGTCCTGAAAACGGCATTGTTCATATTTTTCCCGAGGCTACTATTCCATTCTGTCCATATACCACTTCTTCTTTTTCCATTCATCTGTTGATGGACCTTTTTTTGCTTCCATGTCTTGGCTATTTTAGTATTGCTGCAGTGCACATTTGCCTGCCTCTGTCTTTCTCATTCTGGTGGTCTTAGTTTATAGGCTCAAAAGGTACCCTTTCACATCATATGGTAGCTCAATTTTTACCTTGTAAAGCAGCTCCATTTAGTTTTTGTTAGTGCTGTTACCACTTTATATCCCACCAGCATCTAGGAGTTACACAGTTCTCTAAAACCCCTTCAGCATTTATAGTTTGTAGATTTTTGCTGATGGCCATTTGACTGGTGTGAGCTGAAACCTTTTTGGAGGTTGGATACACATGTGGCTAATAATTCCTTATACTGAGCTTTAGGCATATCCTTTTTCTTCTTTTCCTTTTTTTGTTAAAGAGTGAATACAACTTCCCTCTTCATATTGACTTCTTGAAAAATTTCTCATGTGTTGAATTTTCTTGCCTATTCCCTACCCCAGGGCAATTTTTGAGGGCATGTGTCATTTAGACCCCTGCAGTCGTTGTGACTATTAAGCAACCATTAGCACTGGGTTTAAAACTGCTGTTGTGGGAAACAGCCACAAGGCGGCAGCATTATTACGTTCTCAACTCTTGTTACTACAGCAATAGAGTCTTCCTGGAGGTAGTGTTGCAAGGTTGTAAATTAGAGTGGAATGTGCTGGGACAAGCCCCCAGAAGTTTATGTCTCCTTACTTATGTTTGTTTATTAAATTTAATTTCTATTTCTTATCGGAGTAAATTTGATTCGAGTGTTTTGATTGTCTGGCTGTACAGAATCTGCTAAAAGACTCCTACATATGTCTGTTCATCTTCGGATCCTGTTACCATGTATGTGATTACAGAATGTATATTTTAAAGGTATTGGTGATTATATAATTAATATAGTTTATCTGTTATATGTTTATATACATTTAACATAACATTAGTATATGTATGTTAACCCCATAGTCCTAATTTACCCATCCTCCCACCTTTCATTTTGGCTAACCATTAGTTTATTTGATAAGTCTGTGAGTGTCTTTTTCTGTGGAAATATGTTCATTGGTAGCAATCTTAGGATAACATGTATAAATGATATCATAGGATATTTGTCATACCCTTTTGACTTACTTAACCTTATATGATTATTTCTAGGCTCCACTGTAGTCTTAAAAACGGCATTGTTCATTTTTTTCGCGAAGCTACTATTCCATATGGTACATTTACCTCTTCTTCTTTGTCCATTCATCTGTTTATGGACATTTTTTTCCTTCCATGTCTTGGCTATTTCAATGTTGTTTCAGTGCACATTTGCCTGCATCTCTCTTTCCGATTCTGGTGGTCTTAGGTTATAGGCCCAAAGGTGCCCTGCCGCATCATATGGTAGCTCAATTTTTACCTCTTCAAGCAGCTCGATTCAGTTTGCGTTAGTGCTGTTACCACTTTACATCCCACCAGCAGCTAGAAAGTACACAGTTCTCTAAAACCCCTTCAGCATTTATCGTTTGTAGACTTTTTGCTGATGGTCATGACCGGTGTGAGCTGCACCCTTTTTGACTTTGAATTTGCATGTGGCTAATAATTCCTTATACTGAGCTTTAGGCATGTCCTTTTTTTCTTTTCCTTTTTTTTTAAAGAGTACAACTTCCCTCCTCTGATTGACTTCTTGAAAAAATTCTCATGTGTTGAATTTTCTTGCCTATTCCCTACCCCAGGGCATTTTTGAGGGCGTGTGTCATTTACAGCCCTGCAGTCCTTGTGACTATATAAGCAACCATTAGCACTGGGTTTAAAGCTGCTGTTGTGGGAAACAGCCACAAGGCAGCAGCATTATTACGTTCTCATCTCTTGTTCATAGGGCAACAGACTTTTCCTGGAGGTAGTGTTCTGAGGTTGTAAATTAGAGTGGAATGTGCTGGGACAAGCCCCCAGAAGTTTATGTCTCCTTACTTAGGTTTCTTTTTTAAATTTAATTTCTATTTCTTATCGGAGGAAATTTGATTAGAGTGTTTTCATTGTCTGGCTGTACAGAATCTGCTCAATGATTCATACATATGTCAGTTCGTCTTCAGATGCTGTTACCATGTGTTTGTTTACAGAATGTATATTTTAAAGGTATTCGTGATTATATAATTCATAAAATTTATCTGTTATATGTTTATATACATTTAACATAACATTAGTATATGTATGTTAACCCCATAGTCCTAATTTACCCATCCTCCCAC
Organism: Balaenoptera ricei; assembly: GCF_028023285.1. Lineage (NCBI taxonomy): Eukaryota > Metazoa > Chordata > Mammalia > Artiodactyla > Balaenopteridae > Balaenoptera > Balaenoptera ricei. Next base: position 126,022,813 of record NC_082639.1, read on the forward strand.
CTTTCATTTTGGCTAACCATTAGTTTATTTGATAAGTCTGTGAGTGTCTTTTTCTGTGGAAATATGTTCATTGGTAGCAATCTTAGGATAACATGTATAAATGATATCATACGATATTTGTCATACCCTTTTTACTTACTTAAAGTTATATGAATATTTATAGGCTCTACTGTAGTCCTGAAAACGGCATTCTTCATTTTTTCCCAAGGCTACCATTCCATTCTGTCCATATACCACTTCTTCTTTGCCCATTCATCTGTTTATGGACCTTTTCTTGCTTCCATGTCTTGACTATTTCAGTATTGCTGCAGTGCACATTTGCCTGCCTCTGTCTTTCTGATTCTGCTGGTCTTAGTTTATAGGCCCAAAAGTTGCCCTGCCGCATCATATGGTAGCTCAATTTTTACCTTTTCAAGCAGCTCCATTCAGTTTGCGTTAGTGCTGTTACCACTTTAAATCCCAGCAGCAGCTAGAAGGTACACAGGTCTCTAAAACCCCTTCAGCATTTATAGTTTGTAGACTTTTTGCTGATGGTCCTGACTGGTGTGAGCTGAAACCTTTTTGAATTTGAATTTGCATGTGGCTAATAATTCCTTATACTGAGCTTTACGCATGTCCTTTTTATTCTTTTCCTTTTTTTTTAAAGAGTGAGTACAACTTCCCTCCTCTGATTGATTTCTTGAAAAACTTCTCATGTGTTGAATTTTCTTGCCTATTCCCTACCCCAGAGCATTGTTGAGGGCCTGTGGCATTTACAGCGTGCCGTCCTTGTGACTATATAAGCAACCATTGGCACTGGGTTTAAAGCTGCTCTTGTGGGAAACAGCCACAAGGCGGCAGCATTATTACGTTCTCAACTCTTGTGACTTTGGCAACAGAGTCTTCCTGGAGGTAGGGTTCCGAGGTTGTAAATTAGAGTGGAATGTGCTGGGACAAGCCGCAGAAGTTTATGTCTCCTTACTTATGTTTGTTTTTTAAATATAATTTCTATTTCTTATCGGGGTAAATTTGATTGGAGTGTTTTGATTGTCTGGCTGTACAGAATCTGCTTAATGATTCCTACATATGTCTGTTCATCTTCGGATCCTGTTACCATGTATGTGATCACAGAATGTATATTTTAAAGGTATTCGTGATTATATAATTCATAAAGTTTATCTGTTATATGTTTATATACATTTAACATACATTAGTATATGTATGTTAACCCCATAGTCCTAATTTACCCATCCTCCCACCTTTCATTTTGGCTAACCATTAGTTTATTTGATAAGTCTGTGAGTGTCTTTTTCTGTGGAAATATGTTCATTGGTAGCAATCTTAGGATAACATGTATAAATGATATCATAGGATATTTGTCATACCCTTTTTACTTACTTAAAGTTATATGAATATTTACAGGCTCAACTGTAGTCCTGAAAACGGCATTGTTCATTTTTTCCCAAGGCTACCATTCCATTCTGTCCATATACCACTTCTTCTTTGTCCATTCATCTGTTTATGGACCTTTTTTTGCTTCCATGTCTTGGCTATTTCAGTATTGCTGCAGTGCACATTTGCCTGCCTCTGTCTTTCTGATTCTGGTGGTCTTAGTTTATAGGCCCAAAAGGTGCCCTGCCGCATCATATGATAGCTCAACTTTTACCTTTTCAAGCAGCTCCATTCAGTTTGCGTTAGTGCTGTTACCACTTTAAATCCCACCAGCAGCTAGAAGGTACACAGTTCTCTAAAACCCCTTCAGCATTTATAGTTTGTAGACTTTTTGCTGATGGTCCTGACTGGTGTGAGCTGAAACCTTTTTGAATTTGAATTTGCATGTGGCTAATAATTCCTTTTACTGAGCTTTACGCATGTCCTTTTTTTTCTTTTCCTTTTTTTTAAAGAGTGAGTACAACTTCCCTCCTCTTATTGATTTCTTGAAAAATTTCTCATGTCTTGAATTTTCTTGCCTATTCCCTACGCCAGGGGATGTTTTGAGGGCCTGTGTCATTTACAGCCCTGCAGTCCTTGTGACTATATAAGCAACCATTGGCACTGGGTTTAAAGTTGCTCTTGTGGGAAACAGCCACAAGGCGGCAGCCTTATTACGTTCTCAACTCTTGTGACTTTGGCAACAGAGTCTTCCTGGAGGTAGGGTTCCGAGGTTGTAAATTAGAGTGGAATGTGCTTGAACATGCCCCCAGAAGTTTATGTCTCCTTATTTATGTTTGTTTTTTAAATTTAATTTCTATTTCTTATCGGAGCAAATTTGATTGGAGTGTTTTGATTGTCTGGCTGTACAGAATCTACTCAAAGATTCCTACATATGTCTGTTCATCTTCGGATCCTGTTACCATGTATGTGATCACAGAATGTATATTTTAAAGGTATTCGTGATTATATAATTCATAAAGTTTATCTGTTATATGTTTATATACATTTAACATACATTAGTATATGTATGTGAACCCCATAGTCCTAATTTACCCATCCTCCCACCTTTCATTTTGGCTAACCATTAGTTTATTTGATAAGTCTGTGAGTGTCTTTTTCTGTGGAAATATGTTCATTGGTAGCAATCTTAGGATAACATGTATAAATGATATCATAGGATATTTCTCATACCCTTTTGACTTACTTAACGTTATATGATTATTTCTAGGCCCAACTGTAGTCCTGAAAACGGCATTGTTCATATTTTTCCCGAGGCTACTATTCCATTCTGTCCATATACCACTTCTTCTTTTTCCATTCATCTGTTGATGGACCTTTTTTTGCTTCCATGTCTTGGCTATTTTAGTATTGCTGCAGTGCACATTTGCCTGCCTCTGTCTTTCTCATTCTGGTGGTCTTAGTTTATAGGCTCAAAAGGTACCCTTTCACATCATATGGTAGCTCAATTTTTACCTTGTAAAGCAGCTCCATTTAGTTTTTGTTAGTGCTGTTACCACTTTATATCCCACCAGCATCTAGGAGTTACACAGTTCTCTAAAACCCCTTCAGCATTTATAGTTTGTAGATTTTTGCTGATGGCCATTTGACTGGTGTGAGCTGAAACCTTTTTGGAGGTTGGATACACATGTGGCTAATAATTCCTTATACTGAGCTTTAGGCATATCCTTTTTCTTCTTTTCCTTTTTTTGTTAAAGAGTGAATACAACTTCCCTCTTCATATTGACTTCTTGAAAAATTTCTCATGTGTTGAATTTTCTTGCCTATTCCCTACCCCAGGGCAATTTTTGAGGGCATGTGTCATTTAGACCCCTGCAGTCGTTGTGACTATTAAGCAACCATTAGCACTGGGTTTAAAACTGCTGTTGTGGGAAACAGCCACAAGGCGGCAGCATTATTACGTTCTCAACTCTTGTTACTACAGCAATAGAGTCTTCCTGGAGGTAGTGTTGCAAGGTTGTAAATTAGAGTGGAATGTGCTGGGACAAGCCCCCAGAAGTTTATGTCTCCTTACTTATGTTTGTTTATTAAATTTAATTTCTATTTCTTATCGGAGTAAATTTGATTCGAGTGTTTTGATTGTCTGGCTGTACAGAATCTGCTAAAAGACTCCTACATATGTCTGTTCATCTTCGGATCCTGTTACCATGTATGTGATTACAGAATGTATATTTTAAAGGTATTGGTGATTATATAATTAATATAGTTTATCTGTTATATGTTTATATACATTTAACATAACATTAGTATATGTATGTTAACCCCATAGTCCTAATTTACCCATCCTCCCACCTTTCATTTTGGCTAACCATTAGTTTATTTGATAAGTCTGTGAGTGTCTTTTTCTGTGGAAATATGTTCATTGGTAGCAATCTTAGGATAACATGTATAAATGATATCATAGGATATTTGTCATACCCTTTTGACTTACTTAACCTTATATGATTATTTCTAGGCTCCACTGTAGTCTTAAAAACGGCATTGTTCATTTTTTTCGCGAAGCTACTATTCCATATGGTACATTTACCTCTTCTTCTTTGTCCATTCATCTGTTTATGGACATTTTTTTCCTTCCATGTCTTGGCTATTTCAATGTTGTTTCAGTGCACATTTGCCTGCATCTCTCTTTCCGATTCTGGTGGTCTTAGGTTATAGGCCCAAAGGTGCCCTGCCGCATCATATGGTAGCTCAATTTTTACCTCTTCAAGCAGCTCGATTCAGTTTGCGTTAGTGCTGTTACCACTTTACATCCCACCAGCAGCTAGAAAGTACACAGTTCTCTAAAACCCCTTCAGCATTTATCGTTTGTAGACTTTTTGCTGATGGTCATGACCGGTGTGAGCTGCACCCTTTTTGACTTTGAATTTGCATGTGGCTAATAATTCCTTATACTGAGCTTTAGGCATGTCCTTTTTTTCTTTTCCTTTTTTTTTAAAGAGTACAACTTCCCTCCTCTGATTGACTTCTTGAAAAAATTCTCATGTGTTGAATTTTCTTGCCTATTCCCTACCCCAGGGCATTTTTGAGGGCGTGTGTCATTTACAGCCCTGCAGTCCTTGTGACTATATAAGCAACCATTAGCACTGGGTTTAAAGCTGCTGTTGTGGGAAACAGCCACAAGGCAGCAGCATTATTACGTTCTCATCTCTTGTTCATAGGGCAACAGACTTTTCCTGGAGGTAGTGTTCTGAGGTTGTAAATTAGAGTGGAATGTGCTGGGACAAGCCCCCAGAAGTTTATGTCTCCTTACTTAGGTTTCTTTTTTAAATTTAATTTCTATTTCTTATCGGAGGAAATTTGATTAGAGTGTTTTCATTGTCTGGCTGTACAGAATCTGCTCAATGATTCATACATATGTCAGTTCGTCTTCAGATGCTGTTACCATGTGTTTGTTTACAGAATGTATATTTTAAAGGTATTCGTGATTATATAATTCATAAAATTTATCTGTTATATGTTTATATACATTTAACATAACATTAGTATATGTATGTTAACCCCATAGTCCTAATTTACCCATCCTCCCACCTTTCATTTTGGCTAACCATTAGTTTATTTGATAAGTCTGTGAGTGTCTTTTTCTGTGGAAATATGTTCATTGGTAGCAATCTTAGGATAACATGTATAAATGATATCATACGATATTTGTCATACCCTTTTTACTTACTTAAAGTTATATGAATATTTATAGGCTCTACTGTAGTCCTGAAAACGGCATTCTTCATTTTTTCCCAAGGCTACCATTCCATTCTGTCCATATACCACTTCTTCTTTGCCCATTCATCTGTTTATGGACCTTTTCTTGCTTCCATGTCTTGACTATTTCAGTATTGCTGCAGTGCACATTTGCCTGCCTCTGTCTTTCTGATTCTGCTGGTCTTAGTTTATAGGCCCAAAAGTTGCCCTGCCGCATCATATGGTAGCTCAATTTTTACCTTTTCAAGCAGCTCCATTCAGTTTGCGTTAGTGCTGTTACCACTTTAAATCCCAGCAGCAGCTAGAAGGTACACAGGTCTCTAAAACCCCTTCAGCATTTATAGTTTGTAGACTTTTTGCTGATGGTCCTGACTGGTGTGAGCTGAAACCTTTTTGAATTTGAATTTGCATGTGGCTAATAATTCCTTATACTGAGCTTTACGCATGTCCTTTTTATTCTTTTCCTTTTTTTTTAAAGAGTGAGTACAACTTCCCTCCTCTGATTGATTTCTTGAAAAACTTCTCATGTGTTGAATTTTCTTGCCTATTCCCTACCCCAGAGCATTGTTGAGGGCCTGTGGCATTTACAGCGTGCCGTCCTTGTGACTATATAAGCAACCATTGGCACTGGGTTTAAAGCTGCTCTTGTGGGAAACAGCCACAAGGCGGCAGCATTATTACGTTCTCAACTCTTGTGACTTTGGCAACAGAGTCTTCCTGGAGGTAGGGTTCCGAGGTTGTAAATTAGAGTGGAATGTGCTGGGACAAGCCGCAGAAGTTTATGTCTCCTTACTTATGTTTGTTTTTTAAATATAATTTCTATTTCTTATCGGGGTAAATTTGATTGGAGTGTTTTGATTGTCTGGCTGTACAGAATCTGCTTAATGATTCCTACATATGTCTGTTCATCTTCGGATCCTGTTACCATGTATGTGATCACATAATGTATATTTTAAAGGTATTCGTGATTATATAATTCATAAAGTTTATCTGTTATATGTTTATATACATTTAACATACATTAGTATATGTATGTTAACCCCATAGTCCTAACTTACCCATCCTCCCACCTTTCATTTTGGCTAACCATTAGTTTATTTGATAAGTCTGTGAGTGTCTTTTTCTGTGGAAATATGTTCATTGGTAGCAATCTTAGGATAACATGCATAAATGATATCACAGGATATGTGTCATACCCTTTTTACTTACTTAACGTTATATGATTATTTCTAGGCTCAACTGTAGTCCTGAAAACGGCATTGTTCATTTTTTTCCCGAGGCTACTATTCCATTCTGTCTATATACCACTTCTTCTTTGTCCATTCATTTGTTTATGGACCTTTTTTTGCTTCCATGTCTTGGCTATTTTAGTATTGCTGCAGTGCACATTTGCCTGCCTCTGTCTTTCTCATTCTGGTGGTCTTAGTTTATAGGCTCAAAAGGTACCCTTTCGCATCATATGGTAGTTCAACTTTTACCTTGTAAAGCAGCTCCATTCAGTTTTTTTTAGTGCTGTTACCACTTTATATCCCACCAGCATCTAGGAGTTACACAGTTCTCTAAAACCCCTTCAGCATTTATAGTTTGTAGATTTTTGCTGATGGCCATTTGACTGGTGTGAGCTGAAACCTTTTTGGAGGTTGGATACGCATGTGGCTAATAATTCCTTATACTGAGCTTTAGGCATATCCTTTTTCTTCTTTTCCTTTTTTTGTTAAAGAGTGAATACAACTTCCCTCTTCATATTGACTTCTTAAAAAATTTCTCATGTGTTGAATTTTCTTGCCTATTCCCGACCCCAGGGCAATTTTTGAGGGCAGGTGTCATTTAGACCCCTGCAGTCGTTGTGACTATTAAGCAACCATTAGCACTGGGTTTAAAACTGCTGTTGTGGGAAACAGCCACAAGGCGGCAGCATTATTACGTTCTCAACTCTTGTTACTACAGCAATAGAGTCTTCCTGGAGGTAGTGTTGCAAGGTTGTAAATTAGAGTGGAATGTGCTGGGACAAGCCCCCAGAAGTTTATGTCTCCTTACTTATGTTTGTTTATTAAATTTAATTTCTATTTCTTATCGGAGTAAATTTGATTCGAGTGTTTTGATTGTCTGGCTGTACAGAATCTGCTAAAAGACTCCTACATATGTCTGTTCATCTTCGGATCCTGTTACCATGTATGTGATTACAGAATGTATATTTTAAAGGTATTGGTGATTATATAATTAATATAGTTTATCTGTTATATGTTTATATACATTTAACATAACATTAGTATATGTATGTTAACCCCATAGTCCTAATTTACCCATCCTCCCACCTTTCATTTTGGCTAACCATTAGTTTATTTGATAAGTCTGTGAGTGTCTTTTTCTGTGGAAATATGTTCATTGGTAGCAATCTTAGGATAACATGTATAAATGATATCATAGGATATTTGTCATACCCTTTTGACTTACTTAACCTTATATGATTATTTCTAGGCTCCACTGTAGTCGTAAAAACGGCATTGTTCATTTTTTTCGCGAAGCTACTATTCCATATGGTACATTTACCACTTCTTCTTTGTCCATTCATCTGTTTATGGACATTTTTTTTCCTTTCATGTCTTGGCTATTTCAATATTGTTTCAGTGCACATTTGCCTGCATCTGTCTTTCCGATTCTGGTGGTCTTAGGTTATAGGCCCAAAGGTGCCCTGCCGCATCATATGGTAGCTCAATTTTTACCTCTTCAAGCAGCTCGATTCAGTTTGCGTTAGTGCTGTTACCACTTTACATCCCACCAGCAACTAGAAAGTACACAGTTCTCTAAAACCCCTTCAGCATTTATCGTTTGTAGACTTTTTGCTGATGGTCATGACCGGTGTGAGCTGCACCCTTTTTGACTTTGAATTTGCATGTGGCTAATAATTCCTTATACTGAGCTTTAGGCATGTCCTTTTTTTCTTTTCCTTTTTTTTTAAAGAGTGAGTACAACTTCCCTCCTCTTATTGACCTCTTGAAAAAATTCTCATGTGTTGAATTTTCTTGCCTATTCCCTACCCCAGGGCATTTTTGAGGGCGTGTGTCATTTACAGCCCTGCAGTCCTTGTGACTATATAAGCAACCATTAGCACTGGGTTTAAAGCTGCTGTTGTGGGAAACAGCCACAAGGCGGCAGCATTATTACGTTCTCAACTCTTGTTAGTAGTGCAACAGAGTCTTCCTGGAGGTCGTGTTCCGAGGTTGTAAATTAGAGTGGAATGTGCTGGGACAAGCCCCCAGAAGTTTATGTCTCCTTACTTATGTTTGTTTTTTAAGTTTAAATTCTATTTCTTATCGGAGTAAATTTGATTAGAGTGTTTTGATTGTCTGGCTGTACAGAATCTGCTCAATGATTCATGCATATGTCTGTTCATCTTCGGATCCTGTTACCATGTATGTGATTACAAAATGTATATTTTAAAGGTCCTGGTGATTATATAATACATACAGTTTATCTGTTATATGTTTATATACATTTAACATACATTAGTATATGTATGTTAACCCCATAGTCCTAATTTACCCATCCTCCCACCTTTCATTTTGGCTAACCATTAGTTTATTTGATTAATCTGTGAGTGTCTTTTTCTGTGGAAATATGTTCATTGGTAGCAATCTTAGGATAACGTGTATAAATGATATCATAGGATATTTGTCATACCCTTTTTACTTACTTAAAGTTATATGACTATTTACAGGCTCAACTGTAGTCCTGAAAACGGCATTGTTCATTTTTTCCCAAGGCTACCATTCCATTCTGTCCATATACCACTTCTTCTTTGTCCATTCATCTGTTTATGGACCTTTTTTTGCTTCCATGTCTTGGCTATTTCAGTATTGCTGCAGTGCACATTTGCCTGCCTCTGTCTTTCTGATTCTGGTGGTCTTATAGGCCCAAAAGGTGCCCTGCCGCATCATATGATAGCTCAATTTTTACCTTTTCAAGCAGCTCCATTCAGTTTGCGTTAGTGCTGTTACCACTTTAAATCCCACCAGCAGCTAGAAGGTACACAGTTCTCTAAAACCCCTTCAGCATTTATAGTTTGTAGACTTTTTGCTGATGGTCCTGACTGGTGTGAGCTGAAACCTTTTTGAATTTGAATTTGCATGTGGCTAATAATTCCTTATACTGAGCTTTACGCATGTCCTTTTTTTTCTTTTCCTTTTTTTTAAAGAGTGAGTACAACTTCCCTCCTCTTATTGATTTCTTGAAAAATTTCTCATGTCTTGAATTTTCTTGCCTGTTCCCTATGCCAGGGGATGTTTTGAGGGCCTGTGTCATTTACAGCCCTGCAGTCCTTGTGACTATATAAGCAACCATTGGCACTGGGTTTAAATTTGCTCTTGTGGGAAACAGCCACAAGGCGGCAGCATTATTACGTTCTCAACTCTTGTGACTTTGGCAACAGAGTCTTCCTGGAGGTAGGGTTCCGAGGTTGTAAATTAGAGTGGAATGTGCTTGAACATACCCCCAGAAGTTTATGTCTCCTTACTTATGTTTGTTTTTTAAATATAATTTCTATTTCTTATCGGGGTAAATTTGATTGGAGTGTTTTGATTGTCTGGCTGTACAGAATCTGCTTAATGATTCCTACATATGTCTGTTCATCTTCGGATCCTGTTACCATGTATGTGATCACATAATGTATATTTTAAAGGTATTCGTGATTATATAATTCATAAAGTTTATCTGTTATATGTTTATATACATTTAACATACATTAGTATATGTATGTTAACCCCATAGTCCTAACTTACCCATCCTCCCACCTTTCATTTTGGCTAACCATTAGTTTATTTGATAAGTCTGTGAGTGTCTTTTTCTGTGGAAATATGTTCATTGGTAGCAATCTTAGGATAACATGCATAAATGATATCACAGGATATGTGTCATACCCTTTTTACTTACTTAACGTTATATGATTATTTCTAGGCTCAACTGTAGTCCTGAAAACGGCATTGTTCATTTTTTTCCCGAGGCTACTATTCCATTCTGTCTATATACCACTTCTTCTTTGTCCATTCATTTGTTTATGGACCTTTTTTTGCTTCCATGTCTTGGCTATATTAGTATTGCTGCAGTGCACATTTGCCTGCCTCTGTCTTTCTCATTCTGGTGGTCTTAGTTTATAGGCTCAAAAGGTACCCTTTCGCATCATATGGTAGTTCAACTTTTACCTTGTAAAGCAGCTCCATTCAGTTTTTTTTAGTGCTGTTACCACTTTATATCCCACCAGCATCTAGGAGTTACACAGTTCTCTAAAACCCCTTCAGCATTTATAGTTTGTAGATTTTTGCTGATGGCCATTTGACTGGTGTGAGCTGAAACCTTTTTGGAGGTTGGATACGCATGTGGCTAATAATTCCTTATACTGAGCTTTAGGCATATCCTTTTTCTTCTTTTCCTTTTTTTGTTAAAGAGTGAATACAACTTCCCTCTTCATATTGACTTCTTAAAAAATTTCTCATGTGTTGAATTTTCTTGCCTATTCCCTACCCCAGGGCAATTTTTGAGGGCAGGTGTCATTTAGACCCCTGCAGTCGTTGTGACTATTAAGCAACCATTAGCACTGGGTTTAAAACTGCTGTTGTGGGAAACAGCCACAAGGCGGCAGCATTATTACGTTCTCAACTCTTGTTACTACAGCAATAGAGTCTTCCTGGAGGTAGTGTTGCAAGGTTGTAAATTAGAGTGGAATGTGCTGGGACAAGCCCCCAGAAGTTTATGTCTCCTTACTTATGTTTGTTTATTAAATTTAATTTCTATTTCTTATCGGAGTAAATTTGATTCGAGTGTTTTGATTGTCTGGCTGTACAGAATCTGCTAAAAGACTCCTACATATGTCTGTTCATCTTCGGATCCTGTTACCATGTATGTGATTACAGAATGTATATTTTAAAGGTATTGGTGATTATATAATTAATATAGTTTATCTGTTATATGTTTATATACATTTAACATAACATTAGTATATGTATGTTAACCCCATAGTCCTAATTTACCCATCCTCCCACCTTTCATTTTGGCTAACCATTAGTTTATTTGATAAGTCTGTGAGTGTCTTTTTCTGTGGAAATATGTTCATTGGTAGCAATCTTAGGATAACATGTATAAATGATATCATAGGATATTTGTCATACCCTTTTGACTTACTTAACCTTATATGATTATTTCTAGGCTCCACTGTAGTCGTAAAAACGGCATTGTTCATTTTTTTCGCGAAGCTACTATTCCATATGGTACATTTACCACTTCTTCTTTGTCCATTCATCTGTTTATGGACATTTTTTTTCCTTTCATGTCTTGGCTATTTCAATATTGTTTCAGTGCACATTTGCCTGCATCTGTCTTTCCGATTCTGGTGGTCTTAGGTTATAGGCCCAAAGGTGCCCTGCCGCATCATATGGTAGCTCAATTTTTACCTCTTCAAGCAGCTCGATTCAGTTTGCGTTAGTGCTGTTACCACTTTACATCCCACCAGCAACTAGAAAGTACACAGTTCTCTAAAACCCCTTCAGCATTTATCGTTTGTAGACTTTTTGCTGATGGTCATGACCGGTGTGAGCTGCACCCTTTTTGACTTTGAATTTGCATGTGGCTAATAATTCCTTATACTGAGCTTTAGGCATGTCCTTTTTTTCTTTTCCTTTTTTTTTAAAGAGTGAGTACAACTTCCCTCCTCTTATTGACCTCTTGAAAAAATTCTCATGTGTTGAATTTTCTTGCCTATTCCCTACCCCAGGGCATTTTTGAGGGCGTGTGTCATTTACAGCCCTGCAGTCCTTGTGACTATATAAGCAACCATTAGCACTGGGTTTAAAGCTGCTGTTGTGGGAAACAGCCACAAGGCGGCAGCATTATTACGTTCTCAACTCTTGTTAGTAGTGCAACAGAGTCTTCCTGGAGGTCGTGTTCCGAGGTTGTAAATTAGAGTGGAATGTGCTGGGACAAGCCCCCAGAAGTTTATGTCTCCTTACTTATGTTTGTTTTTTAAGTTTAAATTCTATTTCTTATCGGAGTAAATTTGATTAGAGTGTTTTGATTGTCTGGCTGTACAGAATCTGCTCAATGATTCATGCATATGTCTGTTCATCTTCGGATCCTGTTACCATGTATGTGATTACAAAATGTATATTTTAAAGGTCCTGGTGATTATATAATACATACAGTTTATCTGTTATATGTTTATATACATTTAACATACATTAGTATATGTATGTTAACCCCATAGTCCTAATTTACCCATCCTCCCACCTTTCATTTTGGCTAACCATTAGTTTATTTGATTAATCTGTGAGTGTCTTTTTCTGTGGAAATATGTTCATTGGTAGCAATCTTAGGATAACGTGTATAAATGATATCATAGGATATTTGTCATACCCTTTTTACTTACTTAAAGTTATATGATTATTTACAGGCTCAACTGTAGTCCTGAAAACGGCATTGTTCATTTTTTCCCAAGGCTACCATTCCATTCTGTCCATATACCACTTCTTCTTTGTCCATTCATCTGTTTATGGACCTTTTTTTGCTTCCATGTCTTGGCTATTTCAGTATTGCTGCAGTGCACATTTGCCTGCCTCTGTCTTTCTGATTCTGGTGGTCTTATAGGCCCAAAAGGTGCCCTGCCGCATCATATGATAGCTCAATTTTTACCTTTTCAAGCAGCTCCATTCAGTTTGCGTTAGTGCTGTTACCACTTTAAATCCCACCAGCAGCTAGAAGGTACACAGTTCTCTAAAACCCCTTCAGCATTTATAGTTTGTAGACTTTTTGCTGATGGTCCTGACTGGTGTGAGCTGAAACCTTTTTGAATTTGAATTTGCATGTGGCTAATAATTCCTTATACTGAGCTTTACGCATGTCCTTTTTTTTCTTTTCCTTTTTTTTAAAGAGTGAGTACAACTTCCCTCCTCTTATTGATTTCTTGAAAAATTTCTCATGTCTTGAATTTTCTTGCCTGTTCCCTATGCCAGGGGATGTTTTGAGGGCCTGTGTCATTTACAGCCCTGCAGTCCTTGTGACTATATAAGCAACCATTGGCACTGGGTTTAAAGTTGCTCTTGTGGGAAACAGCCACAAGGCGGCAGCATTATTACGTTCTCAACTCTTGTGACTTTGGCAACAGAGTCTTCCTGGAGGTAGGGTTCCGAGGTTGTAAATTAGAGTGGAATGTGCTTGAACATACCCCCAGAAGTTTATGTCTCCTTACTTATGTTTGTTTTTTAAATATAATTTCTATTTCTTATCGGGGTAAATTTGATTGGAGTGTTTTGATTGTCTGGCTGTACAGAATCTGCTTAATGATTCCTACATATGTCTGTTCATCTTCGGATCCTGTTACCATGTATGTGATCACAGAATGTATATTTTAAAGGTATTCGTGATTATATAATTCATAAAGTTTATCTGTTATATGTTTATATACATTTAACATACATTAGTATATGTATGTTAACCCCATAGTCCTAATTTACCCATCCTCCCACCTTTCATTTTGGCTAACCATTAGTTTATTTGATAAGTCTGTGAGTGTCTTTTTCTGTGGAAATATGTTCATTGGTAGCAATCTTAGGATAACATGTATAAATGATATCATAGGATATTTGTCATACCCTTTTGACTTACTTAACCTTATATGATTATTCCTAGGCTCCACTGTAGTCGTAAAAACGGCATTGTTCATTTTTTTCGCGAAGCTACTATTCCATATGGTACATTTACCACTTCTTCTTTGTCCATTCATCTGTTTATGGACATTTTTTTTCCTTCCATGTCTTGGCTATTTCAATATTGTTTCAGTGCACATTTGCCTGCATCTGTCTTTCCGATTCTGGTGGTCTTAGGTTATAGGCCCAAAGGTGCCCTGCCGCATCATATGGTAGCTCAATTTTTACCTCTTCAAGCAGCTCGATTCAGTTTGCGTTAGTGCTGTTACCACTTTACATCCCACCAGCAGCTAGAAAGTACACAGTTCTCTAAAACCCCTTCAGCATTTATCGTTTGTAGACTTTTTGCTGATGGTCATGACCGGTGTGAGCTGCACCCTTTTTGACTGAATTTGCATGTGGCTAATAATTCCTTATACTGAGCTTTAGGCATGTCCTTTTTTTCTTTTCCTTTTTTTTAAAGAGTGAGTACAACTTCCCTCCTCTTATTGACTTCTTGAAAAAATTCTCATGTGTTGAATTTTCTTGCCTATTCCCTACCCCAGGGCATTTTTGAGGGCGTGTGTCATTTACAGCCCTGCAGTCCTTGTGACTATATAAGCAACCATTAGCACTGGGTTTAAAGCTGCTGTTGTGGGAAACAGCCACAAGGCAGCAGCATTATTACGTTCTCATCTCTTGTTAATAGGGCAACAGACTTTTCCTGGAGGTAGTGTTCTGAGGTTGTAAATTAGAGTGGAATGTGCTGGGACAAGCCCCCAGAAGTTTATGTCTCCTTACTTAGGTTTCTTTTTTAAATTTAATTTCTATTTCTTATCGGAGGAAATTTGATTAGAGTGTTTTCATTGTCTGGCTGTACAGAATCTGCTCAATGATTCATACATATGTCAGTTCGTCTTCACATGCTGTTACCATGTGTTTGTTTACTGAATGTATATTTTGAAGGTATAGGTGATTATATAATTCATATAGTTTATATGTTATATGATTATATACATTTAACATACATTAGTATATGTATGTTAACCCCATAGTCCTAATTTACCCATCTTCCCACCTTTCATTTTGGCTAACCTTTAGTTTATTTGATAAGTCTGTGAGTGTCTTTTTCTGTGGAAATATGTTCATTGGTAGCAATCTTAGGATAACATGTATAAATGATATCATACGATATTTGTCATACCCTTTTTACTTACTTAAAGTTATATGAATATTTATAGGCTCTACTGTAGTCCTGAAAACGGCATTCTTCATTCTTTCCCAAGGCTACCATTCCATTCTGTCCATATACCACTTCTTCTTTGCCCATTCATCTGTTTATGGACCTTTTTTTGCTTCCATGTCTTGGCTATTTCAGTATTGCTGCAGTGCACATTTGCCTGCCTCTGTCTTTCTGATTCTGGTGGTCTTAGTTTATAGGCCCAAAAGTTGCCCTGCCGCATCATATGGTAGCTCAATTTTTACCTTTTCAAGCAGCTCCATTCAGTTTGCGTTAGTGCTGTTACCACTTTAAATCCCAGCAGCAGCTAGAAGGTACACAGGTCTCTAAAACCCCTTCAGCATTTATAGTTTGTAGACTTTTTGCTGATGGTCCTGACTGGTGTGAGCTGAAACCTTTTTGAATTTGAATTTGCATGTGGCTAATAATTCCTTATACTGAGCTTTACGCATGTCCTTTTTTTTCTTTTCCTTTTTTTTTAAAGAGTGAGTACAACTTCCCTCCTCTGATTGATTTCTTGAAAAACTTCTCATGTGTTGAATTTTCTTGCCTATTCCCTACCCCAGGGCATTGTTGAGGGCCTGTGGCATTTACAGCGTGCAGTCCTTGTGACTATATAAGCAACCATTGGCACTGGGTTTAAAGCTGCTCTTGTGGGAAACAGCCACAAGGCGGCAGCATTATTACGTTCTCAACTCTTGTGACTTTGGCAACAGAGTCTTCCTGGAGGTAGGGTTCCGAGGTTGTAAATTAGAGTGGAATGTGCTGGGACAAGCCGCAGAAGTTTATGTCTCCTTACTTATGTTTGTTTTTTAAATATAATTTCTATTTCTTATCGGGGTAAATTTGATTGGAGTGTTTTGATTGTCTGGCTGTACAGAATCTGCGTAATGATTCCTAAATATGTCTGTTCATCTTCGGATCCTGTTACCATGTATGTGATCACAGAATGTATATTTTAAAGGTATTCGTGATTATATAATTCATAAAGTTTATCTGTTATATGTTTATATACATTTAACATACATTAGTATATGTATGTTAACCCCATAGTCCTAATTTACCCATCCTCCCACCTTTCATTTTGGCTAACCATTAGTTTATTTGATAAGTCTGTGAGTGTCTTTTTCTGTGGAAATATGTTCATTGGTAGCAATCTTAGGATAACATGTATAAATGATATCATAGGATATTTGTCATACCCTTTTTACTTAAAGTTATATGAATATTTACAGGCTCAACTGTAGTCCTGAAAACGGCATTGTTCATTTTTTCCCAAGGCTACCATTCCATTCTGTCCATATACCACTTCTTCTTTGTCCATTCATCTGTTTATGGACCTTTTTTTGCTTCCATGTCTTGGCTATTTCAGTATTGCTGCAGTGCACATTTGCCTGCCTCTGTCTTTCTGATTCTGGTGGTCTTAGTTTATAGGCCCAAAAGGTGCCCTGCCGCATCATATGATAGCTCAACTTTTACCTTTTCAAGCAGCTCCATTCAGTTTGCGTTAGTGCTGTTACCACTTTAAATCCCACCAGCAGCTAGAAGGTACACAGTTCTCTAAAACCCCTTCAGCATTTATAGTTTGTAGACTTTTTGCTGATGGTCCTGACTGGTGTGAGCTGAAACCTTTTTGAATTTGAATTTGCATGTGGCTAATAATTCTTTTTACTGAGCTTTACGCATGTCCTTTTTTTTCTTTTCCTTTTTTTTAAAGAGTGAGTACAACTTCCCTCCTCTTATTGATTTCTTGAAAAATTTCTCATGTCTTGAATTTTCTTGCCTATTCCCTACGCCAGGGGATGTTTTGAGGGCCTGTGTCATTTACAGCCCTGCAGTCCTTGTGACTATATAAGCAACCATTGGCACTGGGTTTAAAGTTGCTCTTGTGGGAAACAGCCACAAGGCGGCAGCATTATTACGTTCTCAACTCTTGTGACTTTGGCAACAGAGTCTTCCTGGAGGTAGGGTTCCGAGGTTGTAAATTAGAGTGGAATGTGCTTGAACATGCCCCCAGAAGTTTATGTCTCCTTATTTATGTTTGTTTTTTAAATTTAATTTCTATTTTTTATCGGAGCAAATTTGATTGGAGTGTTTTGATTGTCTGGCTGTACAGAATCTACTCAAAGATTCCTACATATGTCTGTTCATCTTCGGATCCTGTTACCATGTATGTGATCACAGAATGTATATTTTAAAGGTATTGGTGATTATATAATTCATAAAGTTTATCTGTTATATGTTTATATACATTTAACATACATTAGTATATGTATGTGAACCCCATAGTCCTAATTTACCCATCCTCCCACCTTTCATTTTGGCTAACCATTAGTTTATTTGATAAGTCTGTGAGTGTCTTTTTCTGTGGAAATATGTTCATTGGTAGCAATCTTAGGATAACATGGATAAATGATATCATAGGATATTTCTCATACCCTTTTGACTTACTTAACGTTATATGATTATTTCTAGGCCCAACTGTAGTCCTGAAAACGGCATTGTTCATATTTTTCCCGAGGCTACTATTCCATTCTGTCCATATACCACTTCTTCTTTTTCCATTCATCTGTTGATGGACCTTTTTTTGCTTCCATGTCTTGGCTATTTTAGTATTGCTGCAGTGCACATTTGCCTGCCTCTGTCTTTCTCATTCTGGTGGTCTTAGTTTATAGGCTCAAAAGGTACCCTTTCACATCATATGGTAGCTCAATTTTTACCTTGTAAAGCAGCTCCATTTAGTTTTTGTTAGTGCTGTTACCACTTTATATCCCACCAGCATCTAGGAGTTACACAGTTCTCTAAAACCCCTTCAGCATTTATAGTTTGTAGATTTTTGCTGATGGCCATTTGACTGGTGTGAGCTGAAACCTTTTTGGAGGTTGGATACGCATGTGGCTAATAATTCCTTATACTGAGCTTTAGGCATATCCTTTTTCTTCTTTTCCTTTTTTTGTTAAAGAGTGAATACAACTTCCCTCTTCATATTGACTTCTTGAAAAATTTCTCATGTGTTGAATTTTCTTGCCTATTCCCTACCCCAGGGCAATTTTTGAGGGCATGTGTCATTTAGACCCCTGCAGTCGTTGTGACTATTAAGCAACCATTAGCACTGGGTTTAAAACTGCTGTTGTGGGAAACAGCCACAAGGCGGCAGCATTATTACGTTCTCAACTCTTGTTACTACAGCAATAGAGTCTTCCTGGAGGTAGTGTTGCAAGGTTGTAAATTAGAGTGGAATGTGCTGGGACAAGCCCCCAGAAGTTTATGTCTCCTTACTTATGTTTGTTTATTAAATTTAATTTCTATTTCTTATCGGAGTAAATTTGATTAGAGTGTTTTGATTGTCTGGCTGTACAGAATCTGCTATAAGACTCCTACATATGTCTGTTCATCTTCGGATCCTGTTACCATGTATGTGATTACAGAATGTATATTTTAAAGGTATTGGTGATTATATAATTAATATAGTTTATCTGTTATATGTTTATATACATTTAACATAACATTAGTATATGTATGTTAACCCCATAGTCCTAATTTACCCATCCTCCCACCTTTCATTTTGGCTAACCATTAGTTTATTTGATAAGTCTGTGAGTGTCTTTTTCTGTGGAAATATGTTCATTGGTAGCAATCTTAGGATAACATGTATAAATGATATCATAGGATATTTGTCATACCCTTTTGACTTACTTAACCTTATATGATTATTTCTAGGCTCCACTGTAGTCGTAAAAACGGCATTGTTCATTTTTTTCGCGAAGCTACTATTCCATATGGTACATTTACCACTTCGTCTTTGTCCATTCATCTGTTTATGGACATTTTTTTTCCTTTCATGTCTTGGCTATTTCAATATTGTTTCAGTGCACATTTGCCTGCATCTGTCTTTCCGATTCTGGTGGTCTTAGGTTATAGGCCCAAAGGTGCCCTGCCGCATCATATGGTAGCTCAATTTTTACCTCTTCAAGCAGCTCGATTCAGTTTGCGTTAGTGCTGTTACCACTTTACATCCCACCAGCAGCTAGAAAGTACACAGTTCTCTAAAACCCCTTCAGCATTTATCGTTTGTAGACTTTTTGCTGATGGTCATGACCGGTGTGAGCTGCACCCTTTTTGACTTTGAATTTGCATGTGGCTAATAATTCCTTATACTGAGCTTTAGGCATGTCCTTTTTTTCTTTTCCTTTTTTTTTAAAGAGTGAGTACAACTTCCCTCCTCTTATTGACTTCTTGAAAAAATTCTCATGTGTTGAATTTTCTTGCCTATTCCCTACCCCAGGGCATTTTTGCGGGCGTGTGTCATTTACAGCCCTGCAGTCCTTGTGGCTATATAAGCAACCATTAGCACTGGGTTTAAAGCTGCTGTTGTGGGAAACAGCCACAAGGCAGCAGCATTATTACGTTCTCATCGCTTGTTAATAGGGCAACAGAGTTTTCCTGGAGGTAGTGTTCTGAGGTTGTAAATTAGAGTGGAATGTGCTGGGACAAGCCCCCAGAAGTTTATGTCTCCTTACTTAGGTTTCTTTTTTAAATTTAATTTCTATTTCTTATCGGAGGAAATTTGATTAGAGTGTTTTCATTGTCTGGCTGTACAGAATCTGCTCAATGATTCATACATATGTCAGTTCGTCTTCACATGCTGTTACCATGTGTTTGTTTACAGAATGTATATTTTGAAGGTATAGGTGATTATATAATTCATATAGTTTATATGTTATATGTTTATATACATTTAACATACATTAGTATATGTATGTTAACCCCATAGTCCTAATTTACCCATCTTCCCACCTTTCATTTTGGCTAACCTTTAGTTTATTTGATAAGTCTGTGAGTGTCTTTTTCTGTGGAAATATGTTCATTGGTAGCAATCTTAGGATAACATGTATAAATGATATCATAGGATATTTGTCATACCCTTTTTACTTACTTAAAGTTATATGAATATTTACAGGCTCTACTGTAGTCCTGAAAACGGCATTGTTCATTTTTTCCCAAGGCTACCATTCCATTCTGTCCATATACCACTTCTTCTTTGTCCATTCATCTGTTTATGGACCTTTTTTTGCTTCCATGTCTTGGCTATTTCAGTATTGCTGCAGTGCACATTTGCCTGCCTCTGTCTTTCTGATTCTGGTGGTCTTATAGGCCCAAAAGGTGCCCTGCCGCATCATATGATAGCTCAATTTTTACCTTTTCAAGCAGCTCCATTCAGTTTGCGTTAGTGCTGTTACCACTTTAAATCCCACCAGCAGCTAGAAGGTACACAGTTCTCTAAAACCCCTTCAGCATTTATAGTTTGTAGACTTTTTGCTGATGGTCCTGACTGGTGTGAGCTGAAACCTTTTTGAATTTGAATTTGCATGTGGGTAATAATTCCTTATACTGATCTTTACGCATGTCCTTTTTTTTCTTTTCCTTTTTTTTAAAGAGTGAGTACAACTTCCCTCCTCTTATTGATTTCTTGAAAAATTTCTCATGTCTTGAATTTTCTTGCCTATTCCCTATGCCAGGGGATGTTTTGAGGGCCTGTGTCATTTACAGCCCTGCAGTCCTTGTGACTATATAAGCAACCATTGGCACTGGGTTTAAAGTTGCTCTTGTGGGAAACAGCCACAAGGCGGCAGCATTATTACGTTCTCAACTCTTGTGACTTTGGCAACAGAGTCTTCCTGGAGGTAGGGTTCCGAGGTTGTAAATTAGAGTGGAATGTGCTTGAACATGCCCCCAGAAGTTTATGTCTCCTTACTTATGTTTGTTTTTTAAGTTTAAATTCTATTTCTTATCGGAGTAAATTTGATTCGAGTGTTTTGATTGTCTGGCTGTACAGAATCTGCTCAATGAGTCACACATATGTCTGATCATCTTTGGATCCTGTTACCATGTATGAGATTACACAAGGTATATTTTGAAGGTATTGGTGATTATATAATTCATATAGTTTATATGTTATATGTTTATATACATTTAACATACATTAGTATATGTATGTTAACCCCATAGTCCTAATTTACCCATCTTCCCACCTTTCATTTTGGCTAACCTTTAGTTTATTTGATAAGTCTGTGTCTTTTTTCTGTGGAAATGTGTTCATTGGTAGCAATCTTAGGATAACATGTATAAATGATATCATAGGATATTTCTCATACCCTTTTGACTTACTTAACGTTATATGATTATTTCTAGGCCCAACTGTAGTCCTGAAAACGGCATTGTTCATATTTTTCCCGAGGCTACTATTCCATTCTGTCCATATACCACTTCTTCTTTTTCCATTCATCTGTTGATGGACCTTTTTTTGCTTCCATGTCTTGGCTATTTTAGTATTGCTGCAGTGCACATTTGCCTGCCTCTGTCTTTCTCATTCTGGTGGTCTTAGTTTATAGGCTCAAAAGGTACCCTTTCGCATCATATGGTAGCTCAATTTTTACCTTGTAAAGCAGCTCCATTCAGTTTTTGTTAGTGCTGTTACCACTTTATATCCCACCAGCATCTAGGAGTTATACAGTTCTCTAAAACCCCTTCAGCATTTATAGTTTGTAGATTTTTGCTGATGGCCATTTGACTGGTGTGAGCTGAAACCTTTTTGGAGGTTGGATACGCATGTGGCTAATAATTCCTTATACTGAGCTTTAGGCATATCCTTTTTCTTCTTTTCCTTTTTTTGTTAAAGAGTGAATACAACTTCCCTCTTCATATTGACTTCTTGAAAAATTTCTCATGTGTTGAATTTTCTTGCCTATTCCCTACCCCAGGGCAATTTTTGAGGGCATGTGTCATTTAGACCCCTGCAGTCGTTGTGACTATTAAGCAACCATTAGCACTGGGTTTAAAACTGCTGTTGTGGGAAACAGCCACAAGGCGGCAGCATTATTACGTTCTCAACTCTTGTTACTACAGCAATAGAGTCTTCCTGGAGGTAGTGTTGCAAGGTTGTAAATTAGAGTGGAATGTGCTGGGACAAGCCCCCAGAAGTTTATGTCTCCTTACTTATGTTTGTTTATTAAATTTAATTTCTATTTCTTATCGGAGTAAATTTGATTAGAGTGTTTTGATTGTCTGGCTGTACAGAATCTGCTAAAAGACTCCTACATATGTCTGTTCATCTTCGGATCCTGTTACCATGTATGTGATTACAGAATGTATATTTTAAAGGTATTGGTGATTATATAATTAATATAGTTTATCTGTTATATGTTTATATACATTTAACATAACATTTGTATATGTATGTTAACCCCATAGTCCTAATTTACCCATCCTCCCACCTTTCATTTTGGCGAACCATTAGTTTATTTGATAAGTCTGTGAGTGTCTTTTTCTGTGGAAATATGTTCATTGGTAGCAATCTTAGGATAACATGTATAAATGATATCATAGGATATTTGTCATACCCTTTTTACTTACTTAAAGTTATATGACTATTTACAGGCTCAACTGTAGTCCTGAAAACGGCATTGTTCATTTTTTCCCAAGGCTACCATTCCATTCTGTCCATATACCACTTCTTCTTTGTCCATTCATCTGTTTATGGACCTTTTTTTGCTTCCATGTCTTGGCTATTTCAGTATTGCTGCAGTGCACATTTGCCTGCCTCTGTCTTTCTGATTCTGGTGGTCTTATAGGCGCAAAAGTTGCCCTGCCGCATCATATGATAGGTCAATTTTTACCTTTTCAAGCAGCTCCATTCAGTTTGCGTTAGTGCTGTTCCCACTTTAAATCCCACCAGCAGCTAGAAGGTACACAGTTCTCTAAAACCCCTTCAGCATTTATAGTTTGTAGACTTTTTGCTGATGGTCCTGACTGGTGTGAGCTGAAACCTTTTTGAATTTGAATTTGCATGTGGCTAATAATTCCTTATACTGAGCTTTACGCATGTCCTTTTTTTTCTTTTCCTTTTTTTTAAAGAGTGAGTACAACTTCCCTCCTCTTATTGATTTCTTGAAAAATTTCTCATGTCTTGAATTTTCTTGCCTATTCCCTATGCCAGGGGATGTTTTGAGGGCCTGTGTCATTTACAGCCCTGCAGTCCTTGTGACTATATAAGCAACCATTGGCACTGGGTTTAAAGTTGCTCTTGTGGGAAACAGCCACAAGGCGGCAGCATTATTACGTTCTCAACTCTTGTGACTTTGGCAACAGAGTCTTCCTGGAGGTAGGGTTCCGAGGTTGTAAATTAGAGTGGAATGTGCTTGAACATGCCCCCAGAAGTTTATGTCTCCTTACTTATGTTTGTTTTTTAAATATAATTTCTATTTCTTATCAGGGTAAATTTGATTGGAGTGTTTTGATTGTCTGGCTGTACAGAATCTGCTTAATGATTCCTACATATGTCTGTTCATCTTCGGATCCTGTTACCATGTATGTGATCACAGAATGTATATTTTAAAGGTATTCGTGATTATATAATTCATAAAGTTTATCTGTTATATGTTTATATACATTTAACATACATTAGTATATGTATGTTAACCCCATAGTCCTAATTTACCCATCCTCCCACCTTTCATTTTGGCTAACCATTAGTTTATTTGATAAGTCTGTGAGTGTCTTTTTCTGTGGAAATATGTTCATTGGTAGCAATCTTAGGATAACATGTATAAATGATATCATAGGATATTTGTCATACCCTTTTGACTTACTTAACCTTATATGATTATTCCTAGGCTCCACTGTAGTCGTAAAAACGGCATTGTTCATTTTTTTCGCGAAGCTACTATTCCATATGGTACATTTACCACTTCTTCTTTGTCCATTCATCTGTTTATGGACATTTTTTTTCCTTTCATGTCTTGGCTATTTCAATATTGTTTCAGTGCACATTTGCCTGCATCTGTCTTTCCGATTCTGGTGGTCTTAGGTTATAGGCCCAAAGGTGCCCTGCCGCATCATATGGTAGCTCAATTTTTACCTCTTCAAGCAGCTCGATTCAGTTTGCGTTAGTGCTGTTACCACTTTACATCCCACCTGCAGCTAGAAAGTACACAGTTCTCTAAAACCCCTTCAGCATTTATCGTTTGTAGACTTTTTGCTGATGGTCATGACCGGTGTGAGCTGCACCCTTTTTGACTTTGAATTTGCATGTGGCTAATAATTCCTTATACTGAGCTTTAGGCATGTCCTTTTTTTCTTTTCCTTTTTTTTTAAAGAGTGAGTACCACTTCCCTCCTCTTATTGACTTCTTGAAAAAATTCTCATGTGTTGAATTTTCTTGCCTATTCCCTACCCCAGGGCATTTTTGAGGGCGTGTGTCATTTACAGCCCTGCAGTCCTTGTGACTATATAAGCAACCATTAGCACTGGGTTTAAAGCTGCTGTTGTGGGAAACAGCCACAAGGCGGCAGCATTATTACGTTCTCAACTCTTGTTAGTAGTGCAACAGCGTCTTCCTGGAGGTCGTGTTCCGAGGTTGTAAATTAGAGTGGAATGTGCTGGGACAAGCCCCCAGAAGTTTATGTCTCCTTACTTATGTTTGTTTTTTAAGTTTAAATTCTATTTCTTATCGGAGTAAATTTGATTCGAGTGTTTTGATTGTCTGGCTGTACAGAATCTGCTCAATGAGTCACACATATGTCTGATCATCTTTGGATCCTGTTACCATGTATGAGATTACACAAGGTATATTTTGAAGGTATTGGTGATTATATAATTCATATAGTTTATATGTTATATGTTTATATACATTTAACATACATTAGTATATGTATGTTAACCCCATAGTCCTAATTTACCCATCTTCCCACCTTTCATTTTGGCTAACCTTTAGTTTATTTGATAAGTCTGTGTCTTTTTTCTGTGGAAATGTGTTCATTGGTAGCAATCTTAGGATAACATGTATAAATGATATCATAGGATATTTCTCATACCCTTTTGACTTACTTAACGTTATATGATTATTTCTAGGCCCAACTGTAGTCCTGAAAACGGCATTGTTCATATTTTTCCCGAGGCTACTATTCCATTCTGTCCATATACCACTTCTTCTTTTTCCATTCATCTGTTGATGGACCTTTTTTTGCTTCCATGTCTTGGCTATTTTAGTATTGCTGCAGTGCACATTTGCCTGCCTCTGTCTTTCTCATTCTGGTGGTCTTAGTTTATAGGCTCAAAAGGTACCCTTTCGCATCATATGGTAGCTCAATTTTTACCTTGTAAAGCAGCTCCATTCAGTTTTTGTTAGTGCTGTTACCACTTTATATCCCACCAGCATCTAGGAGTTACACAGTTCTCTAAAACCCCTTCAGCATTTATAGTTTGTAGATTTTTGCTGATGGCCATTTGACTGGTGTGAGCTGAAACCTTTTTGGAGGTTGGATACGCATGTGGCTAATAATTCCTTATACTGAGCTTTAGGCATATCCTTTTTCTTCTTTTCCTTTTTTTGTTAAAGAGTGAATACAACTTCCCTCTTCATATTGACTTCTTGAAAAATTTCTCATGTGTTGAATTTTCTTGCCTATTCCCTACCCCAGGGCAATTTTTGAGGGCATGTGTCATTTAGACCCCTGCAGTCGTTGTGACTATTAAGCAACCATTAGCACTGGGTTTAAAACTGCTGTTGTGGGAAACAGCCACAAGGCGGCAGCATTATTACGTTCTCAACTCTTGTTACTACAGCAATAGAGTCTTCCTGGAGGTAGTGTTGCAAGGTTGTAAATTAGAGTGGAATGTGCTGGGACAAGCCCCCAGAAGTTTATGTCTCCTTACTTATGTTTGTTTATTAAATTTAATTTCTATTTCTTATCGGAGTAAATTTGATTAGAGTGTTTTGATTGTCTGGCTGTACAGAATCTGCTAAAAGACTCCTACATATGTCTGTTCATCTTCGGATCCTGTTACCATGTATGTGATTACAGAATGTATATTTTAAAGGTATTGGTGATTATATAATTAATATAGTTTATCTGTTATATGTTTATATACATTTAACATAACATTAGTATATGTATGTTAACCCCATAGTCCTAATTTACCCATCCTCCCACCTTTCATTTTGGCTAACCATTAGTTTATTTGATAAGTCTGTGAGTGTCTTTTTCTGTGGAAATATGTTCATTGGTAGCAATCTTAGGATAACATGTATAAATGATATCATAGGATATTTGTCATACCCTTTTGACTTACTTAACCTTATATGATTATTTCTAGGCTCCACTGTAGTCTTAAAAACGGCATTGTTCATTTTTTTCGCGAAGCTACTATTCCATATGGTACATTTACCTCTTCTTCTTTGTCCATTCATCTGTTTATGGACATTTTTTTCCTTCCATGTCTTGGCTATTTCAATGTTGTTTCAGTGCACATTTGCCTGCATCTCTCTTTCCGATTCTGGTGGTCTTAGGTTATAGGCCCAAAGGTGCCCTGCCGCATCATATGGTAGCTCAATTTTTACCTCTTCAAGCAGCTCGATTCAGTTTGCGTTAGTGCTGTTACCACTTTACATCCCACCAGCAGCTAGAAAGTACACAGTTCTCTAAAACCCCTTCAGCATTTATCGTTTGTAGACTTTTTGCTGATGGTCATGACCGGTGTGAGCTGCACCCTTTTTGACTTTGAATTTGCATGTGGCTAATAATTCCTTATACTGAGCTTTAGGCATGTCCTTTTTTTCTTTTCCTTTTTTTTTAAAGAGTACAACTTCCCTCCTCTGATTGACTTCTTGAAAAAATTCTCATGTGTTGAATTTTCTTGCCTATTCCCTACCCCAGGGCATTTTTGAGGGCGTGTGTCATTTACAGCCCTGCAGTCCTTGTGACTATATAAGCAACCATTAGCACTGGGTTTAAAGCTGCTGTTGTGGGAAACAGCCACAAGGCAGCAGCATTATTACGTTCTCATCTCTTGTTCATAGGGCAACAGACTTTTCCTGGAGGTAGTGTTCTGAGGTTGTAAATTAGAGTGGAATGTGCTGGGACAAGCCCCCAGAAGTTTATGTCTCCTTACTTAGGTTTCTTTTTTAAATTTAATTTCTATTTCTTATCGGAGGAATTTTGATTAGAGTGTTTTCATTGTCTGGCTGTACAGAATCTGCTCAATGATTCATACATATGTCAGTTCGTCTTCAGATGCTGTTACCATGTGTTTGTTTACAGAATGTATATTTTAAAGGTATTCGTGATTATATAATTCATAAAATTTATCTGTTATATGTTTATATACATTTAACATAACATTAGTATATGTATGTTAACCCCATAGTCCTAATTTACCCATCCTCCCACCTTTCATTTTGGCTAACCATTAGTTTATTTGATAAGTCTGTGAGTGTCTTTTTCTGTGGAAATATGTTCATTGGTAGCAATCTTAGGATAACATGTATAAATGATATCATACGATATTTGTCATACCCTTTTTACTTACTTAAAGTTATATGAATATTTATAGGCTCTACTGTAGTCCTGAAAACGGCATTCTTCATTTTTTCCCAAGGCTACCATTCCATTCTGTCCATATACCACTTCTTCTTTGCCCATTCATCTGTTTATGGACCTTTTCTTGCTTCCATGTCTTGGCTATTTCAGTATTGCTGCAGTGCACATTTGCCTGCCTCTGTCTTTCTGATTCTGCTGGTCTTAGTTTATAGGCCCAAAAGTTGCCCTGCCGCATCATATGGTAGCTCAATTTTTACCTTTTCAAGCAGCTCCATTCAGTTTGCGTTAGTGCTGTTACCACTTTAAATCCCAGCAGCAGCTAGAAGGTACACAGGTCTCTAAAACCCCTTCAGCATTTATAGTTTGTAGACTTTTTGCTGATGGTCCTGACTGGTGTGAGCTGAAACCTTTTTGAATTTGAATTTG
The DNA here is from genome assembly GCF_028023285.1 of Balaenoptera ricei. Lineage (NCBI taxonomy): Eukaryota > Metazoa > Chordata > Mammalia > Artiodactyla > Balaenopteridae > Balaenoptera > Balaenoptera ricei. Next base: position 126,050,652 of record NC_082639.1, read on the forward strand.
CATGTGGCTAATAATTCCTTATACTGAGCTTTACGCATGTCCTTTTTATTCTTTTCCTTTTTTTTTAAAGAGTGAGTACAACTTCCCTCCTCTGATTGATTTCTTGAAAAACTTCTCATGTGTTGAATTTTCTTGCCTATTCCCTACCCCAGAGCATTGTTGAGGGCCTGTGGCATTTACAGCGTGCCGTCCTTGTGACTATATAAGCAACCATTGGCACTGGGTTTAAAGCTGCTCTTGTGGGAAACAGCCACAAGGCGGCAGCATTATTACGTTCTCAACTCTTGTGACTTTGGCAACAGAGTCTTCCTGGAGGTAGGGTTCCGAGGTTGTAAATTAGAGTGGAATGTGCTGGGACAAGCCGCAGAAGTTTATGTCTCCTTACTTATGTTTGTTTTTTAAATATAATTTCTATTTCTTATCGGGGTAAATTTGATTGGAGTGTTTTGATTGTCTGGCTGTACAGAATCTGCTTAATGATTCCTACATATGTCTGTTCATCTTTGGATCCTGTTACCATGTATGTGATCACATAATGTATATTTTAAAGGTATTCGTGATTATATAATTCATAAAGTTTATCTGTTATATGTTTATATACATTTAACATACATTAGTATATGTATGTTAACCCCATAGTCCTAACTTACCCATCCTCCCACCTTTCATTTTGGCTAACCATTAGTTTATTTGATAAGTCTGTGAGTGTCTTTTTCTGTGGAAATATGTTCATTGGTAGCAATCTTAGGATAACATGCATAAATGATATCACAGGATATGTGTCATACCCTTTTTACTTACTTAACGTTATATGATTATTTCTAGGCTCAACTGTAGTCCTGAAAACGGCATTGTTCATTTTTTTCCCGAGGCTACTATTCCATTCTGTCTATATACCACTTCTTCTTTGTCCATTCATTTGTTTATGGACCTTTTTTTGCTTCCATGTCTTGGCTATTTTAGTATTGCTGCAGTGCACATTTGCCTGCCTCTGTCTTTCTCATTCTGGTGGTCTTAGTTTATAGGCTCAAAAGGTACCCTTTCGCATCATATGGTAGCTCAACTTTTACCTTGTAAAGCAGCTCCATTCAGTTTTTTTTAGTGCTGTTACCACTGTATATCCCACCAGCATCTAGGAGTTACACAGTTCTCTAAAACCCCTTCAGCATTTATAGTTTGTAGATTTTTGCTGATGGCCATTTGACTGGTGTGAGCTGAAACCTTTTTGGAGGTTGGATACGCATGTGGCTAATAATTCCTTATACTGAGCTTTAGGCATATCCTTTTTCTTCTTTTCCTTTTTTTGTTAAAGAGTGAATACAACTTCCCTCTTCATATTGACTTCTTAAAAAATTTCTCATGTGTTGAATTTTCTTGCCTATTCCCTACCCCAGGGCAATTTTTGAGGGCAGGTGTCATTTAGACCCCTGCAGTCGTTGTGACTATTAAGCAACCAATAGCACTGGGTTTAAAGCTGCTGTTGTGGGAAACAGCCACAAGGCGGCAGCATTATTACGTTCTCAACTCTTGTTAGTAGTGCAACAGAGTCTTCCTGGAGGTCGTGTTCCGAGGTTGTAAATTAGATTGGAATGTGCTGGGACAAGCCCCCAGAAGTTTATGTCTCCTTACTTATGTTTGTTTTTTAAGTTTAAATTCTATTTCTTATCGGAGTAAATTTGATTAGAGTGTTTTGATTGTCTGGCTGTACAGAATCTGCTCAATGATTCATGCATATGTCTGTTCATCTTCGGATCCTGTTACCATGTATGTGATTACAAAATGTATATTTTATTTTTTTTTTTTTTATAAATTTATTTATTTATTTTTGGCTGTGTTGGGTCTTCGTTTCTGTGCGAGGGCTTTCTCTAGTTGAGGCGAGCGGGGGCCAGTCTTCATCGCGGTGCGCGGGCCTCTTACTATCGTGGCCTCTCTTGTTGCGGAGCACAGGCTCCAGACGCGCAGGCTCAGTAGTTGCGGCACACGGGCTTAGTTGCTCCGCGGCATGTGGGATCTTCCCAGACCAGGGCTCGAACCCATGTCCCCTGCATTGGCAGGCAGATTCTCAACCACTGCACCACCAGGGAAGCCCCAAAACGTATATTTTAAAGGTCCTGGTGATTATATAATACATATAGTTTATCTGTTATATGTTTATATACATTTAACATACATTAGTATATGTATGTTAACCCCATAGTCCTAATTTACCCATCCTCCCACCTTTCATTTTGGCTAACCATTAGTTTATTTGATTAATCTGTGAGTGTCTTTTTCTGTGGAAATATGTTCATTGGTAGCAATCTTAGGATAACGTGTATAAATGATATCATAGGATATTTGTCATACCCTTTTTACTTACTTAAAGTTATATGACTATTTACAGGCTCAACTGTAGTCCTGAAAACGGCATTGTTCATTTTTTCCCAAGGCTACCATTCCATTCTGTCCATATACCACTTCTTTTTTGTCCATTCATCTGTTTATGGACCTTTTTTTGCTTCCATGTCTTGGCTATTTCAGTATTGCTGCAGTGCACATTTGCCTGCCTCTGTCTTTCTGATTCTGGTGGTCTTATAGGCCCAAAAGGTGCCCTGCCGCATCATATGATAGCTCAATTTTTACCTTTTCAAGCAGCTCCATTCAGTTTGCGTTAGTGCTGTTACCACTTTAAATCCCACCAGCAGCTAGAAGGTACACAGTTCTCTAAAACCCCTTCAGCATTTATAGTTTGTAGACTTTTTGCTGATGGTCCTGACTGGTGTGAGCTGAAACCTTTTTGAATTTGAATTTGCATGTGGCTAATAATTCCTTATACTGAGCTTTACGCATGTCCTTTTTTTTCTTTTCCTTTTTTTTAAAGAGTGAGTAAAACTTCCCTCCTCTTATTGATTTCTTGAAAAATTTCTCATGTCTTGAATTTTCTTGCCTGTTCCCTATGCCAGGGGATGTTTTGAGGGCCTGTGTCATTTACAGCCCTGCAGTCCTTGTGACTATATAAGCAACCATTGGCACTGGGTTTAAAGTTGCTCTTGTGGGAAACAGCCACAAGGCGGCAGCATTATTACGTTCTCAACTCTTGTGACTTTGGCAACAGAGTCTTCCTGGAGGTAGGGTTCCGAGGTTGTAAATTAGAGTGGAATGTGCTTGAACATGCCCCCAGAAGTTTATGTCTCCTTACTTATGTTTGTTTTTTAAATATAATTTCTATTTCTTATCGGGGTAAATTTGATTGGAGTGTTTTGATTGTCTGGCTGTACAGAATCTGCTTAATGATTCCTACATATGTCTGTTCATCTTCGGATCCTGTTACCATGTATGTGATCACAGAATGTATATTTTAAAGGTATTCGTGATTATATAATTCATAAAGTTTATCTGTTATATGTTTATATACATTTAACATACATTAGTATATGTATGTTAACCCCATAGTCCTAATTTACCCATCCTCCCACCTTTCATTTTGGCTAACCATTAGTTTATTTGATAAGTCTGTGAGTGTCTTTTTCTGTGGAAATATGTTCATTGGTAGCAATCTTAGGATAACATGTATAAATGATATCATAGGATATTTGTCATACCCTTTTGACTTACTTAACCTTATATGATTATTCCTAGGCTCCACTGTAGTCGTAAAAACGGCATTGTTCATTTTTTTCGCGAAGCTACTATTCCATATGGTACATTTACCACTTCTTCTTTGTCCATTCATCTGTTTATGGACATTTTTTTTCCTTCCATGTCTTGGCTATTTCAATATTGTTTCAGTGCACATTTGCCTGCATCTGTCTTTCCGATTCTGGTGGTCTTAGGTTATAGGCCCAAAGGTGCCCTGCCGCATCATATGGTAGCTCAATTTTTACCTCTTCAAGCAGCTCGATTCAGTTTGCGTTAGTGCTGTTACCACTTTACATCCCACCAGCAGCTAGAAAGTACACAGTTCTCTAAAACCCCTTCAGCATTTATCGTTTGTAGACTTTTTGCTGATGGTCATGACCGGTGTGAGCTGCACCCTTTTTGACTGAATTTGCATGTGGCTAATAATTCCTTATACTGAGCTTTAGGCATGTCCTTTTTTTCTTTTCCTTTTTTTTTAAAGAGTGAGTACAACTTCCCTCCTCTTATTGACTTCTTGAAAAAATTCTCATGTGTTGAATTTTCTTGCCTATTCCCTACCCCAGGGCATTTTTGAGGGCGTGTGTCATTTACAGCCCTGCAGTCCTTGTGACTATATAAGCAACCATTAGCACTGGGTTTAAAGCTGCTGTTGTGGGAAACAGCCACAAGGCAGCAGCATTATTACGTTCTCATCTCTTGTTAATAGGGCAACAGACTTTTCCTGGAGGTAGTGTTCTGAGGTTGTAAATTAGAGTGGAATGTGCTGGGACAAGCCCCCAGAAGTTTATGTCTCCTTACTTAGGTTTCTTTTTTAAATTTAATTTCTATTTCTTATTGGAGGAAATTTGATTAGAGTGTTTTCATTGTCTGGCTGTACAGAATCTGCTCAATGATTCATACATATGTCAGTTCGTCTTCACATGCTGTTACCATGTGTTTGTTTACAGAATGTATATTTTGAAGGTATAGGTGATTATATAATTCATATAGTTTATATGTTATATGTTTATATACATTTAACATACATTAGTATATGTATGTTAACCCCATAGTCCTAATTTACCCATCTTCCCACCTTTCATTTTGGCTAACCTTTAGTTTATTTGATAAGTCTGTGAGTGTCTTTTTCTGTGGAAATATGTTCATTGGTAGCAATCTTAGGATAACATGTATAAATGATATCATACGATATTTGTCATACCCTTTTTACTTACTTAAAGTTATATGAATATTTATAGGCTCTACTGTAGTCCTGAAAACGGCATTCTTCATTTTTTCCCAAGGCTACCATTCCATTCTGTCCATATACCACTTCTTCTTTGCCCATTCATCTGTTTATGGACCTTTTTTTGCTTCCATGTCTTGGCTATTTCAGTATTGCTGCAGTGCACATTTGCCTGCCTCTGTCTTTCTGATTCTGGTGGTCTTAGTTTATAGGCCCAAAAGTTGCCCTGCCGCATCATATGGTAGCTCAATTTTTACCTTTTCAAGCAGCTCCATTCAGTTTGCGTTAGTGCTGTTACCACTTTAAATCCCAGCAGCAGCTAGAAGGTACACAGGTCTCTAAAACCCCTTCAGCATTTATAGTTTGTAGACTTTTTGCTGATGGTCCTGACTGGTGTGAGCTGAAACCTTTTTGAATTTGAATTTGCATGTGGCTAATAATTCCTTATACTGAGCTTTACACATGTCCTTTTTTTTCTTTTCCTTTTTTTTTAAAGAGTGAGTACAACTTCCCTCCTCTGATTGATTTCTTGAAAAACTTCTCATGTGTTGAATTTTCTTGCCTATTCCCTACCCCAGGGCATTGTTGAGGGCCTGTGGCATTTACAGCGTGCAGTCCTTGTGACTATATAAGCAACCATTGGCACTGGGTTTAAAGCTGCTCTTGTGGGAAACAGCCACAAGGCGGCAGCATTATTACGTTCTCAACTCTTGTGACTTTGGCAACAGAGTCTTCCTGGAGGTAGGGTTCCGAGGTTGTAAATTAGAGTGGAATGTGCTGGGACAAGCTGCAGAAGTTTATGTCTCCTTACTTATGTTTGTTTTTTAAATATAATTTCTATTTCTTATCGGGGTAAATTTGATTGGAGTGTTTTGATTGTCTGGCTGTACAGAATCTGCTTAATGATTCCTACATATGTCTGTTCATCTTCGGATCCTGTTACCATGTATGTGATCACAGAATGTATATTTTAAAGGTATTCGTGATTATATAATTCATAAAGTTTATCTGTTATATGTTTATATACATTTAACATACATTAGTATATGTATGTTAACCCCATAGTCCTAATTTACCCATCCTCCCACCTTTCATTTTGGCTAACCATTAGTTTATTTGATAAGTCTGTGAGTGTCTTTTTCTGTGGAAATATGTTCATTGGTAGCAATCTTAGGATAACATGTATAAATGATATCATAGGATATTTGTCATACCCTTTTTACTTACTTAAAGTTATATGAATATTTACAGGCTCAACTGTAGTCCTGAAAACGGCATTGTTCATTTTTTCCCAAGGCTACCATTCCATTCTGTCCATATACCACTTCTTCTTTGTCCATTCATCTGTTTATGGACCTTTTTTTGCTTCCATGTCTTGGCTATTTCAGTATTGCTGCAGTGCACATTTGCCTGCCTCTGTCTTTCTGATTCTGGTGGTCTTAGTTTATAGGCCCAAAAGGTGCCCTGCCGCATCATATGATAGCTCAACTTTTACCTTTTCAAGCAGCTCCATTCAGTTTGCGTTAGTGCTGTTACCACTTTAAATCCCACCAGCAGCTAGAAGGTACACAGTTCTCTAAAACCCCTTCAGCATTTATAGTTTGTAGACTTTTTGCTGATGGTCCTGACTGGTGTGAGCTGAAACCTTTTTGAATTTGAATTTGCATGTGGCTAATAATTCTTTTTACTGAGCTTTACGCATGTCCTTTTTTTTCTTTTCCTTTTTTTTAAAGAGTGAGTACAACTTCCCTCCTCTTATTGATTTCTTGAAAAATTTCTCATGTCTTGAATTTTCTTGCCTATTCCCTACGCCAGGGGATGTTTTGAGGGCCTGTGTCATTTACAGCCCTGCAGTCCTTGTGACTATATAAGCAACCATTGGCACTGGGTTTAAAGTTGCTCTTGTGGGAAACAGCCACAAGGCGGCAGCATTATTACGTTCTCAACTCTTGTGACTTTGGCAACAGAGTCTTCCTGGAGGTAGGGTTCCGAGGTTGTAAATTAGAGTGGAATGTGCTTGAACATGCCCCCAGAAGTTTATGTCTCCTTATTTATGTTTGTTTTTTAAATTTAATTTCTATTTTTTATCGGAGCAAATTTGATTGGAGTGTTTTGATTGTCTGGCTGTACAGAATCTACTCAAAGATTCCTACATATGTCTCTTCATCTTCGGATCCTGTTACCATGTATGTGATCACAGAATGTATATTTTAAAGGTATTCGTGATTATATAATTCATAAAGTTTATCTGTTATATGTTTATATACATTTAACATACATTAGTATATGTATGTGAACCCCATAGTCCTAATTTACCCATCCTCCCACCTTTCATTTTGGCTAACCATTAGTTTATTTGATAAGTCTGTGAGTGTCTTTTTCTGTGGAAATATGTTCATTGGTAGCAATCTTAGGATAACATGTATAAATGATATCATAGGATATTTCTCATACCCTTTTGACTTACTTAACGTTATATGATTATTTCTAGGCCCAACTGTAGTCCTGAAAACGGCATTGTTCATATTTTTCCCGAGGCTACTATTCCATTCTGTCCATATACCACTTCTTCTTTTTCCATTCATCTGTTGATGGACCTTTTTTTGCTTCCATGTCTTGGCTATTTTAGTATTGCTGCAGTGCACATTTGCCTGCCTCTGTCTTTCTCATTCTGGTGGTCTTAGTTTATAGGCTCAAAAGGTACCCTTTCACATCATATGGTAGCTCAATTTTTACCTTGTAAAGCAGCTCCATTTAGTTTTTGTTAGTGCTGTTACCACTTTATATCCCACCAGCATCTAGGAGTTACACAGTTCTCTAAAACCCCTTCAGCATTTATAGTTTGTAGATTTTTGCTGATGGCCATTTGACTGGTGTGAGCTGAAACCTTTTTGGAGGTTGGATACGCATGTGGCTAATAATTCCTTATACTGAGCTTTAGGCATATCCTTTTTCTTCTTTTCCTTTTTTTGTTAAAGAGTGAATACAACTTCCCTCTTCATATTGACTTCTTGAAAAATTTCTCATGTGTTGAATTTTCTTGCCTATTCCCTACCCCAGGGCAATTTTTGAGGGCATGTGTCATTTAGACCCCTGCAGTCGTTGTGACTATTAAGCAACCATTAGCACTGGGTTTAAAACTGCTGTTGTGGGAAACAGCCACAAGGCGGCAGCATTATTACGTTCTCAACTCTTGTTACTACAGCAATAGAGTCTTCCTGGAGGTAGTGTTGCAAGGTTGTAAATTAGAGTGGAATGTGCTGGGACAAGCCCCCAGAAGTTTATGTCTCCTTACTTATGTTTGTTTATTAAATTTAATTTCTATTTCTTATCGGAGTAAATTTGATTCGAGTGTTTTGATTGTCTGGCTGTACAGAATCTGCTAAAAGACTCCTACATATGTCTGTTCATCTTCGGATCCTGTTACCATGTATGTGATTACAGAATGTATATTTTAAAGGTATTGGTGATTATATAATTAATATAGTTTATCTGTTATATGTTTATATACATTTAACATAACATTAGTATATGTATGTTAACCCCATAGTCCTAATTTACCCATCCTCCCACCTTTCATTTTGGCTAACCATTAGTTTATTTGATAAGTCTGTGAGTGTCTTTTTCTGTGGAAATATGTTCATTGGTAGCAATCTTAGGATAACATGTATAAATGATATCATAGGATATTTGTCATACCCTTTTGACTTACTTAACCTTATATGATTATTTCTAGGCTCCACTGTAGTCGTAAAAACGGCATTGTTCATTTTTTTCGCGAAGCTACTATTCCATATGGTACATTTACCACTTCGTCTTTGTCCATTCATCTGTTTATGGACATTTTTTTTCCTTTCATGTCTTGGCTATTTCAATATTGTTTCAGTGCACATTTGCCTGCATCTGTCTTTCCGATTCTGGTGGTCTTAGGTTATAGGCCCAAAGGTGCCCTGCCGCATCATATGGTAGCTCAATTTTTACCTCTTCAAGCAGCTCGATTCAGTTTGCGTTAGTGCTGTTACCACTTTACATCCCACCAGCAGCTAGAAAGTACACAGTTCTCTAAAACCCCTTCAGCATTTATCGTTTGTAGACTTTTTGCTGATGGTCATGACCGGTGTGAGCTGCACCCTTTTTGACTTTGAATTTGCATGTGGCTAATAATTCCTTATACTGAGCTTTAGGCATGTCCTTTTTTTCTTTTCCTTTTTTTTTAAAGAGTGAGTACAACTTCCCTCCTCTTATTGACTTCTTGAAAAAATTCTCATGTGTTGAATTGTCTTGCCTATTCCCTACCCCAGGGCATTTTTGAGGGCGTGTGTCATTTACAGCCCTGCAGTCCTTGTGACTATATAAGCAACCATTAGCACTGGGTTTAAAGCTGCTGTTGTGGGAAACAGCCACAAGGCAGCAGCATTATTACGTTCTCATCTCTTGTTAATAGGGCAACAGACTTTTCCTGGAGGTAGTGTTCTGAGGTTGTAAATTAGAGTGGAATGTGCTGGGACAAGCCCCCAGAAGTTTATGTCTCCTTACTTAGGTTTCTTTTTTAAATTTAATTTCTATTTCTTATTGGAGGAAATTTGATTAGAGTGTTTTCATTGTCTGGCTGTACAGAATCTGCTCAATGATTCATACATATGTCAGTTCGTCTTCACATGCTGTTACCATGTGTTTGTTTACAGAATGTATATTTTAAAGGTATTCGTGATTATATAATTCATAAAATTTATCTGTTATATGTTTATATACATTTAACATAACATTAGTATATGTATGTTAACCCCATAGTCCTAATTTACCCATCCTCCCACCTTTCATTTTGGCTAACCATTAGTTTATTTGATAAGTCTGTGAGTGTCTTTTTCTGTGGAAATATGTTCATTGGTAGCAATCTTAGGATAACATGTATAAATGATATCATACGATATTTGTCATACCCTTTTTACTTACTTAAAGTTATATGAATATTTATAGGCTCTACTGTAGTCCTGAAAACGGCATTCTTCATTTTTTCCCAAGGCTACCATTCCATTCTGGCCATATACCACTTCTTCTTTGCCCATTCATCTGTTTATGGACCTTTTCTTGCTTCCATGTCTTGGCTATTTCAGTATTGCTGCAGTGCACATTTGCCTGCCTCTGTCTTTCTGATTCTGCTGGTCTTAGTTTATAGGCCCAAAAGTTGCCCTGCCGCATCATATGGTAGCTCAATTTTTACCTTTTCAAGCAGCTCCATTCAGTTTGCGTTAGTGCTGTTACCACTTTAAATCCCAGCAGCAGCTAGAAGGTACACAGGTCTCTAAAACCCCTTCAGCATTTATAGTTTGTAGACTTTTTGCTGATGGTCCTGACTGGTGTGAGCTGAAACCTTTTTGAATTTGAATTTGCATGTGGCTAATAATTCCTTATACTGAGCTTTAGGCATGTCCTTTTTTTCTTTTCCTTTTTTTTTAAAGAGTGAGTACAACTTCCCTCCTCTTATTGACCTCTTGAAAAAATTCTCATGTGTTGAATTTTCTTGCCTATTCCCTACCCCAGGGCATTTTTGAGGGCGTGTGTCATTTACAGCCCTGCAGTCCTTGTGACTATATAAGCAACCATTAGCACTGGGTTTAAAGCTGCTGTTGTGGGAAACAGCCACAAGGCGGCAGCATTATTACGTTCTCAACTCTTGTTAGTAGTGCAACAGAGTCTTCCTGGAGGTCGTGTTCCGAGGTTGTAAATTAGAGTGGAATGTGCTGGGACAAGCCCCCAGAAGTTTATGTCTCCTTACTTATGTTTGTTTTTTAAGTTTAAATTCTATTTCTTATCGGAGTAAATTTGATTAGAGTGTTTTGATTGTCTGGCTGTACAGAATCTGCTCAATGATTCATGCATATGTCTGTTCATCTTCGGATCCTGTTACCATGTATGTGATTACAAAATGTATATTTTAAAGGTCCTGGTGATTATATAATACATACAGTTTATCTGTTATATGTTTATATACATTTAACATACATTAGTATATGTATGTTAACCCCATAGTCCTAATTTACCCATCCTCCCACCTTTCATTTTGGCTAACCATTAGTTTATTTGATTAATCTGTGAGTGTCTTTTTCTGTGGAAATATGTTCATTGGTAGCAATCTTAGGATAACGTGTATAAATGATATCATAGGATATTTGTCATACCCTTTTTACTTACTTAAAGTTATATGATTATTTACAGGCTCAACTGTAGTCCTGAAAACGGCATTGTTCATTTTTTCCCAAGGCTACCATTCCATTCTGTCCATATACCACTTCTTCTTTGTCCATTCATCTGTTTATGGACCTTTTTTTGCTTCCATGTCTTGGCTATTTCAGTATTGCTGCAGTGCACATTTGCCTGCCTCTGTCTTTCTGATTCTGGTGGTCTTATAGGCCCAAAAGGTGCCCTGCCGCATCATATGATAGCTCAATTTTTACCTTTTCAAGCAGCTCCATTCAGTTTGCGTTAGTGCTGTTACCACTTTAAATCCCACCAGCAGCTAGAAGGTACACAGTTCTCTAAAACCCCTTCAGCATTTATAGTTTGTAGACTTTTTGCTGATGGTCCTGACTGGTGTGAGCTGAAACCTTTTTGAATTTGAATTTGCATGTGGCTAATAATTCCTTATACTGAGCTTTACGCATGTCCTTTTTTTTCTTTTCCTTTTTTTTAAAGAGTGAGTACAACTTCCCTCCTCTTATTGATTTCTTGAAAAATTTCTCATGTCTTGAATTTTCTTGCCTGTTCCCTATGCCAGGGGATGTTTTGAGGGCCTGTGTCATTTACAGCCCTGCAGTCCTTGTGACTATATAAGCAACCATTGGCACTGGGTTTAAAGTTGCTCTTGTGGGAAACAGCCACAAGGCAGCAGCATTATTACGTTCTCAACTCTTGTGACTTTGGCAACAGAGTCTTCCTGGAGGTAGGGTTCCGAGGTTGTAAATTAGAGTGGAATGTGCTTGAACATACCCCCAGAAGTTTATGTCTCCTTACTTATGTTTGTTTTTTAAATATAATTTCTATTTCTTATCGGGGTAAATTTGATTGGAGTGTTTTGATTGTCTGGCTGTACAGAATCTGCTTAATGATTCCTACATATGTCTGTTCATCTTCGGATCCTGTTACCATGTATGTGATCACAGAATGTATATTTTAAAGGTATTCGTGATTATATAATTCATAAAGTTTATCTGTTATATGTTTATATACATTTAACATACATTAGTATATGTATGTTAACCCCATAGTCCTAATTTACCCATCCTCCCACCTTTCATTTTGGCTAACCATTAGTTTATTTGATAAGTCTGTGAGTGTCTTTTTCTGTGGAAATATGTTCATTGGTAGCAATCTTAGGATAACATGTATAAATGATATCATAGGATATTTGTCATACCCTTTTGACTTACTTAACCTTATATGATTATTCCTAGGCTCCACTGTAGTCGTAAAAACGGCATTGTTCATTTTTTTCGCGAAGCTACTATTCCATATGGTACATTTACCACTTCTTCTTTGTCCATTCATCTGTTTATGGACATTTTTTTTCCTTCCATGTCTTGGCTATTTCAATATTGTTTCAGTGCACATTTGCCTGCATCTGTCTTTCCGATTCTGGTGGTCTTAGGTTATAGGCCCAAAGGTGCCCTGCCGCATCATATGGTAGCTCAATTTTTACCTCTTCAAGCAGCTCGATTCAGTTTGCGTTAGTGCTGTTACCACTTTACATCCCACCAGCAGCTAGAAAGTACACAGTTCTCTAAAACCCCTTCAGCATTTATAGTTTGTAGACTTTTTGCTGATGGTCCTGACTGGTGTGAGCTGAAACCTTTTTGAATTTGAATTTGCATGTGGCTAATAATTCCTTTTACTGAGCTTTACGCATGTCCTTTTTTTTCTTTTCCTTTTTTTTAAAGAGTGAGTACAACTTCCCTCCTCTTATTGATTTCTTGAAAAATTTCTCATGTCTTGAATTTTCTTGCCTATTCCCTACGCCAGGGGATGTTTTGAGGGCCTGTGTCATTTACAGCCCTGCAGTCCTTGTGACTATATAAGCAACCATTGGCACTGGGTTTAAAGTTGCTCTTGTGGGAAACAGCCACAAGGCGGCAGCCTTATTACGTTCTCAACTCTTGTGACTTTGGCAACAGAGTCTTCCTGGAGGTAGGGTTCCGAGGTTGTAAATTAGAGTGGAATGTGCTTGAACATGCCCCCAGAAGTTTATGTCTCCTTATTTATGTTTGTTTTTTAAATTTAATTTCTATTTCTTATCGGAGCAAATTTGATTGGAGTGTTTTGATTGTCTGGCTGTACAGAATCTACTCAAAGATTCCTACATATGTCTGTTCATCTTCGGATCCTGTTACCATGTATGTGATCACAGAATGTATATTTTAAAGGTATTCGTGATTATATAATTCATAAAGTTTATCTGTTATATGTTTATATACATTTAACATACATTAGTATATGTATGTGAACCCCATAGTCCTAATTTACCCATCCTCCCACCTTTCATTTTGGCTAACCATTAGTTTATTTGATAAGTCTGTGAGTGTCTTTTTCTGTGGAAATATGTTCATTGGTAGCAATCTTAGGATAACATGTATAAATGATATCATAGGATATTTCTCATACCCTTTTGACTTACTTAACGTTATATGATTATTTCTAGGCCCAACTGTAGTCCTGAAAACGGCATTGTTCATATTTTTCCCGAGGCTACTATTCCATTCTGTCCATATACCACTTCTTCTTTTTCCATTCATCTGTTGATGGACCTTTTTTTGCTTCCATGTCTTGGCTATTTTAGTATTGCTGCAGTGCACATTTGCCTGCCTCTGTCTTTCTCATTCTGGTGGTCTTAGTTTATAGGCTCAAAAGGTACCCTTTCACATCATATGGTAGCTCAATTTTTACCTTGTAAAGCAGCTCCATTTAGTTTTTGTTAGTGCTGTTACCACTTTATATCCCACCAGCATCTAGGAGTTACACAGTTCTCTAAAACCCCTTCAGCATTTATAGTTTGTAGATTTTTGCTGATGGCCATTTGACTGGTGTGAGCTGAAACCTTTTTGGAGGTTGGATACACATGTGGCTAATAATTCCTTATACTGAGCTTTAGGCATATCCTTTTTCTTCTTTTCCTTTTTTTGTTAAAGAGTGAATACAACTTCCCTCTTCATATTGACTTCTTGAAAAATTTCTCATGTGTTGAATTTTCTTGCCTATTCCCTACCCCAGGGCAATTTTTGAGGGCATGTGTCATTTAGACCCCTGCAGTCGTTGTGACTATTAAGCAACCATTAGCACTGGGTTTAAAACTGCTGTTGTGGGAAACAGCCACAAGGCGGCAGCATTATTACGTTCTCAACTCTTGTTACTACAGCAATAGAGTCTTCCTGGAGGTAGTGTTGCAAGGTTGTAAATTAGAGTGGAATGTGCTGGGACAAGCCCCCAGAAGTTTATGTCTCCTTACTTATGTTTGTTTATTAAATTTAATTTCTATTTCTTATCGGAGTAAATTTGATTCGAGTGTTTTGATTGTCTGGCTGTACAGAATCTGCTAAAAGACTCCTACATATGTCTGTTCATCTTCGGATCCTGTTACCATGTATGTGATTACAGAATGTATATTTTAAAGGTATTGGTGATTATATAATTAATATAGTTTATCTGTTATATGTTTATATACATTTAACATAACATTAGTATATGTATGTTAACCCCATAGTCCTAATTTACCCATCCTCCCACCTTTCATTTTGGCTAACCATTAGTTTATTTGATAAGTCTGTGAGTGTCTTTTTCTGTGGAAATATGTTCATTGGTAGCAATCTTAGGATAACATGTATAAATGATATCATAGGATATTTGTCATACCCTTTTGACTTACTTAACCTTATATGATTATTTCTAGGCTCCACTGTAGTCTTAAAAACGGCATTGTTCATTTTTTTCGCGAAGCTACTATTCCATATGGTACATTTACCTCTTCTTCTTTGTCCATTCATCTGTTTATGGACATTTTTTTCCTTCCATGTCTTGGCTATTTCAATGTTGTTTCAGTGCACATTTGCCTGCATCTCTCTTTCCGATTCTGGTGGTCTTAGGTTATAGGCCCAAAGGTGCCCTGCCGCATCATATGGTAGCTCAATTTTTACCTCTTCAAGCAGCTCGATTCAGTTTGCGTTAGTGCTGTTACCACTTTACATCCCACCAGCAGCTAGAAAGTACACAGTTCTCTAAAACCCCTTCAGCATTTATCGTTTGTAGACTTTTTGCTGATGGTCATGACCGGTGTGAGCTGCACCCTTTTTGACTTTGAATTTGCATGTGGCTAATAATTCCTTATACTGAGCTTTAGGCATGTCCTTTTTTTCTTTTCCTTTTTTTTTAAAGAGTACAACTTCCCTCCTCTGATTGACTTCTTGAAAAAATTCTCATGTGTTGAATTTTCTTGCCTATTCCCTACCCCAGGGCATTTTTGAGGGCGTGTGTCATTTACAGCCCTGCAGTCCTTGTGACTATATAAGCAACCATTAGCACTGGGTTTAAAGCTGCTGTTGTGGGAAACAGCCACAAGGCAGCAGCATTATTACGTTCTCATCTCTTGTTCATAGGGCAACAGACTTTTCCTGGAGGTAGTGTTCTGAGGTTGTAAATTAGAGTGGAATGTGCTGGGACAAGCCCCCAGAAGTTTATGTCTCCTTACTTAGGTTTCTTTTTTAAATTTAATTTCTATTTCTTATCGGAGGAAATTTGATTAGAGTGTTTTCATTGTCTGGCTGTACAGAATCTGCTCAATGATTCATACATATGTCAGTTCGTCTTCAGATGCTGTTACCATGTGTTTGTTTACAGAATGTATATTTTAAAGGTATTCGTGATTATATAATTCATAAAATTTATCTGTTATATGTTTATATACATTTAACATAACATTAGTATATGTATGTTAACCCCATAGTCCTAATTTACCCATCCTCCCACCTTTCATTTTGGCTAACCATTAGTTTATTTGATAAGTCTGTGAGTGTCTTTTTCTGTGGAAATATGTTCATTGGTAGCAATCTTAGGATAACATGTATAAATGATATCATACGATATTTGTCATACCCTTTTTACTTACTTAAAGTTATATGAATATTTATAGGCTCTACTGTAGTCCTGAAAACGGCATTCTTCATTTTTTCCCAAGGCTACCATTCCATTCTGTCCATATACCACTTCTTCTTTGCCCATTCATCTGTTTATGGACCTTTTCTTGCTTCCATGTCTTGACTATTTCAGTATTGCTGCAGTGCACATTTGCCTGCCTCTGTCTTTCTGATTCTGCTGGTCTTAGTTTATAGGCCCAAAAGTTGCCCTGCCGCATCATATGGTAGCTCAATTTTTACCTTTTCAAGCAGCTCCATTCAGTTTGCGTTAGTGCTGTTACCACTTTAAATCCCAGCAGCAGCTAGAAGGTACACAGGTCTCTAAAACCCCTTCAGCATTTATAGTTTGTAGACTTTTTGCTGATGGTCCTGACTGGTGTGAGCTGAAACCTTTTTGAATTTGAATTTGCATGTGGCTAATAATTCCTTATACTGAGCTTTACGCATGTCCTTTTTATTCTTTTCCTTTTTTTTTAAAGAGTGAGTACAACTTCCCTCCTCTGATTGATTTCTTGAAAAACTTCTCATGTGTTGAATTTTCTTGCCTATTCCCTACCCCAGAGCATTGTTGAGGGCCTGTGGCATTTACAGCGTGCCGTCCTTGTGACTATATAAGCAACCATTGGCACTGGGTTTAAAGCTGCTCTTGTGGGAAACAGCCACAAGGCGGCAGCATTATTACGTTCTCAACTCTTGTGACTTTGGCAACAGAGTCTTCCTGGAGGTAGGGTTCCGAGGTTGTAAATTAGAGTGGAATGTGCTGGGACAAGCCGCAGAAGTTTATGTCTCCTTACTTATGTTTGTTTTTTAAATATAATTTCTATTTCTTATCGGGGTAAATTTGATTGGAGTGTTTTGATTGTCTGGCTGTACAGAATCTGCTTAATGATTCCTACATATGTCTGTTCATCTTCGGATCCTGTTACCATGTATGTGATCACATAATGTATATTTTAAAGGTATTCGTGATTATATAATTCATAAAGTTTATCTGTTATATGTTTATATACATTTAACATACATTAGTATATGTATGTTAACCCCATAGTCCTAACTTACCCATCCTCCCACCTTTCATTTTGGCTAACCATTAGTTTATTTGATAAGTCTGTGAGTGTCTTTTTCTGTGGAAATATGTTCATTGGTAGCAATCTTAGGATAACATGCATAAATGATATCACAGGATATGTGTCATACCCTTTTTACTTACTTAACGTTATATGATTATTTCTAGGCTCAACTGTAGTCCTGAAAACGGCATTGTTCATTTTTTTCCCGAGGCTACTATTCCATTCTGTCTATATACCACTTCTTCTTTGTCCATTCATTTGTTTATGGACCTTTTTTTGCTTCCATGTCTTGGCTATATTAGTATTGCTGCAGTGCACATTTGCCTGCCTCTGTCTTTCTCATTCTGGTGGTCTTAGTTTATAGGCTCAAAAGGTACCCTTTCGCATCATATGGTAGTTCAACTTTTACCTTGTAAAGCAGCTCCATTCAGTTTTTTTTAGTGCTGTTACCACTTTATATCCCACCAGCATCTAGGAGTTACACAGTTCTCTAAAACCCCTTCAGCATTTATAGTTTGTAGATTTTTGCTGATGGCCATTTGACTGGTGTGAGCTGAAACCTTTTTGGAGGTTGGATACGCATGTGGCTAATAATTCCTTATACTGAGCTTTAGGCATATCCTTTTTCTTCTTTTCCTTTTTTTGTTAAAGAGTGAATACAACTTCCCTCTTCATATTGACTTCTTAAAAAATTTCTCATGTGTTGAATTTTCTTGCCTATTCCCTACCCCAGGGCAATTTTTGAGGGCAGGTGTCATTTAGACCCCTGCAGTCGTTGTGACTATTAAGCAACCATTAGCACTGGGTTTAAAACTGCTGTTGTGGGAAACAGCCACAAGGCGGCAGCATTATTACGTTCTCAACTCTTGTTACTACAGCAATAGAGTCTTCCTGGAGGTAGTGTTGCAAGGTTGTAAATTAGAGTGGAATGTGCTGGGACAAGCCCCCAGAAGTTTATGTCTCCTTACTTATGTTTGTTTATTAAATTTAATTTCTATTTCTTATCGGAGTAAATTTGATTCGAGTGTTTTGATTGTCTGGCTGTACAGAATCTGCTAAAAGACTCCTACATATGTCTGTTCATCTTCGGATCCTGTTACCATGTATGTGATTACAGAATGTATATTTTAAAGGTATTGGTGATTATATAATTAATATAGTTTATCTGTTATATGTTTATATACATTTAACATAACATTAGTATATGTATGTTAACCCCATAGTCCTAATTTACCCATCCTCCCACCTTTCATTTTGGCTAACCATTAGTTTATTTGATAAGTCTGTGAGTGTCTTTTTCTGTGGAAATATGTTCATTGGTAGCAATCTTAGGATAACATGTATAAATGATATCATAGGATATTTGTCATACCCTTTTGACTTACTTAACCTTATATGATTATTTCTAGGCTCCACTGTAGTCGTAAAAACGGCATTGTTCATTTTTTTCGCGAAGCTACTATTCCATATGGTACATTTACCACTTCTTCTTTGTCCATTCATCTGTTTATGGACATTTTTTTTCCTTTCATGTCTTGGCTATTTCAATATTGTTTCAGTGCACATTTGCCTGCATCTGTCTTTCCGATTCTGGTGGTCTTAGGTTATAGGCCCAAAGGTGCCCTGCCGCATCATATGGTAGCTCAATTTTTACCTCTTCAAGCAGCTCGATTCAGTTTGCGTTAGTGCTGTTACCACTTTACATCCCACCAGCAACTAGAAAGTACACAGTTCTCTAAAACCCCTTCAGCATTTATCGTTTGTAGACTTTTTGCTGATGGTCATGACCGGTGTGAGCTGCACCCTTTTTGACTTTGAATTTGCATGTGGCTAATAATTCCTTATACTGAGCTTTAGGCATGTCCTTTTTTTCTTTTCCTTTTTTTTTAAAGAGTGAGTACAACTTCCCTCCTCTTATTGACCTCTTGAAAAAATTCTCATGTGTTGAATTTTCTTGCCTATTCCCTACCCCAGGGCATTTTTGAGGGCGTGTGTCATTTACAGCCCTGCAGTCCTTGTGACTATATAAGCAACCATTAGCACTGGGTTTAAAGCTGCTGTTGTGGGAAACAGCCACAAGGCGGCAGCATTATTACGTTCTCAACTCTTGTTAGTAGTGCAACAGAGTCTTCCTGGAGGTCGTGTTCCGAGGTTGTAAATTAGAGTGGAATGTGCTGGGACAAGCCCCCAGAAGTTTATGTCTCCTTACTTATGTTTGTTTTTTAAGTTTAAATTCTATTTCTTATCGGAGTAAATTTGATTAGAGTGTTTTGATTGTCTGGCTGTACAGAATCTGCTCAATGATTCATGCATATGTCTGTTCATCTTCGGATCCTGTTACCATGTATGTGATTACAAAATGTATATTTTAAAGGTCCTGGTGATTATATAATACATACAGTTTATCTGTTATATGTTTATATACATTTAACATACATTAGTATATGTATGTTAACCCCATAGTCCTAATTTACCCATCCTCCCACCTTTCATTTTGGCTAACCATTAGTTTATTTGATTAATCTGTGAGTGTCTTTTTCTGTGGAAATATGTTCATTGGTAGCAATCTTAGGATAACGTGTATAAATGATATCATAGGATATTTGTCATACCCTTTTTACTTACTTAAAGTTATATGATTATTTACAGGCTCAACTGTAGTCCTGAAAACGGCATTGTTCATTTTTTCCCAAGGCTACCATTCCATTCTGTCCATATACCACTTCTTCTTTGTCCATTCATCTGTTTATGGACCTTTTTTTGCTTCCATGTCTTGGCTATTTCAGTATTGCTGCAGTGCACATTTGCCTGCCTCTGTCTTTCTGATTCTGGTGGTCTTATAGGCCCAAAAGGTGCCCTGCCGCATCATATGATAGCTCAATTTTTACCTTTTCAAGCAGCTCCATTCAGTTTGCGTTAGTGCTGTTACCACTTTAAATCCCACCAGCAGCTAGAAGGTACACAGTTCTCTAAAACCCCTTCAGCATTTATAGTTTGTAGACTTTTTGCTGATGGTCCTGACTGGTGTGAGCTGAAACCTTTTTGAATTTGAATTTGCATGTGGCTAATAATTCCTTATACTGAGCTTTACGCATGTCCTTTTTTTTCTTTTCCTTTTTTTTAAAGAGTGAGTACAACTTCCCTCCTCTTATTGATTTCTTGAAAAATTTCTCATGTCTTGAATTTTCTTGCCTGTTCCCTATGCCAGGGGATGTTTTGAGGGCCTGTGTCATTTACAGCCCTGCAGTCCTTGTGACTATATAAGCAACCATTGGCACTGGGTTTAAAGTTGCTCTTGTGGGAAACAGCCACAAGGCGGCAGCATTATTACGTTCTCAACTCTTGTGACTTTGGCAACAGAGTCTTCCTGGAGGTAGGGTTCCGAGGTTGTAAATTAGAGTGGAATGTGCTTGAACATACCCCCAGAAGTTTATGTCTCCTTACTTATGTTTGTTTTTTAAATATAATTTCTATTTCTTATCGGGGTAAATTTGATTGGAGTGTTTTGATTGTCTGGCTGTACAGAATCTGCTTAATGATTCCTACATATGTCTGTTCATCTTCGGATCCTGTTACCATGTATGTGATCACAGAATGTATATTTTAAAGGTATTCGTGATTATATAATTCATAAAGTTTATCTGTTATATGTTTATATACATTTAACATACATTAGTATATGTATGTTAACCCCATAGTCCTAATTTACCCATCCTCCCACCTTTCATTTTGGCTAACCATTAGTTTATTTGATAAGTCTGTGAGTGTCTTTTTCTGTGGAAATATGTTCATTGGTAGCAATCTTAGGATAACATGTATAAATGATATCATAGGATATTTGTCATACCCTTTTGACTTACTTAACCTTATATGATTATTCCTAGGCTCCACTGTAGTCGTAAAAACGGCATTGTTCATTTTTTTCGCGAAGCTACTATTCCATATGGTACATTTACCACTTCTTCTTTGTCCATTCATCTGTTTATGGACATTTTTTTTCCTTCCATGTCTTGGCTATTTCAATATTGTTTCAGTGCACATTTGCCTGCATCTGTCTTTCCGATTCTGGTGGTCTTAGGTTATAGGCCCAAAGGTGCCCTGCCGCATCATATGGTAGCTCAATTTTTACCTCTTCAAGCAGCTCGATTCAGTTTGCGTTAGTGCTGTTACCACTTTACATCCCACCAGCAGCTAGAAAGTACACAGTTCTCTAAAACCCCTTCAGCATTTATCGTTTGTAGACTTTTTGCTGATGGTCATGACCGGTGTGAGCTGCACCCTTTTTGACTGAATTTGCATGTGGCTAATAATTCCTTATACTGAGCTTTAGGCATGTCCTTTTTTTCTTTTCCTTTTTTTTAAAGAGTGAGTACAACTTCCCTCCTCTTATTGACTTCTTGAAAAAATTCTCATGTGTTGAATTTTCTTGCCTATTCCCTACCCCAGGGCATTTTTGAGGGCGTGTGTCATTTACAGCCCTGCAGTCCTTGTGACTATATAAGCAACCATTAGCACTGGGTTTAAAGCTGCTGTTGTGGGAAACAGCCACAAGGCAGCAGCATTATTACGTTCTCATCTCTTGTTAATAGGGCAACAGACTTTTCCTGGAGGTAGTGTTCTGAGGTTGTAAATTAGAGTGGAATGTGCTGGGACAAGCCCCCAGAAGTTTATGTCTCCTTACTTAGGTTTCTTTTTTAAATTTAATTTCTATTTCTTATCGGAGGAAATTTGATTAGAGTGTTTTCATTGTCTGGCTGTACAGAATCTGCTCAATGATTCATACATATGTCAGTTCGTCTTCACATGCTGTTACCATGTGTTTGTTTACTGAATGTATATTTTGAAGGTATAGGTGATTATATAATTCATATAGTTTATATGTTATATGATTATATACATTTAACATACATTAGTATATGTATGTTAACCCCATAGTCCTAATTTACCCATCTTCCCACCTTTCATTTTGGCTAACCTTTAGTTTATTTGATAAGTCTGTGAGTGTCTTTTTCTGTGGAAATATGTTCATTGGTAGCAATCTTAGGATAACATGTATAAATGATATCATACGATATTTGTCATACCCTTTTTACTTACTTAAAGTTATATGAATATTTATAGGCTCTACTGTAGTCCTGAAAACGGCATTCTTCATTCTTTCCCAAGGCTACCATTCCATTCTGTCCATATACCACTTCTTCTTTGCCCATTCATCTGTTTATGGACCTTTTTTTGCTTCCATGTCTTGGCTATTTCAGTATTGCTGCAGTGCACATTTGCCTGCCTCTGTCTTTCTGATTCTGGTGGTCTTAGTTTATAGGCCCAAAAGTTGCCCTGCCGCATCATATGGTAGCTCAATTTTTACCTTTTCAAGCAGCTCCATTCAGTTTGCGTTAGTGCTGTTACCACTTTAAATCCCAGCAGCAGCTAGAAGGTACACAGGTCTCTAAAACCCCTTCAGCATTTATAGTTTGTAGACTTTTTGCTGATGGTCCTGACTGGTGTGAGCTGAAACCTTTTTGAATTTGAATTTGCATGTGGCTAATAATTCCTTATACTGAGCTTTACGCATGTCCTTTTTTTTCTTTTCCTTTTTTTTTAAAGAGTGAGTACAACTTCCCTCCTCTGATTGATTTCTTGAAAAACTTCTCATGTGTTGAATTTTCTTGCCTATTCCCTACCCCAGGGCATTGTTGAGGGCCTGTGGCATTTACAGCGTGCAGTCCTTGTGACTATATAAGCAACCATTGGCACTGGGTTTAAAGCTGCTCTTGTGGGAAACAGCCACAAGGCGGCAGCATTATTACGTTCTCAACTCTTGTGACTTTGGCAACAGAGTCTTCCTGGAGGTAGGGTTCCGAGGTTGTAAATTAGAGTGGAATGTGCTGGGACAAGCCGCAGAAGTTTATGTCTCCTTACTTATGTTTGTTTTTTAAATATAATTTCTATTTCTTATCGGGGTAAATTTGATTGGAGTGTTTTGATTGTCTGGCTGTACAGAATCTGCGTAATGATTCCTAAATATGTCTGTTCATC
This sequence comes from Balaenoptera ricei, assembly GCF_028023285.1. Classification (NCBI taxonomy): domain Eukaryota; kingdom Metazoa; phylum Chordata; class Mammalia; order Artiodactyla; family Balaenopteridae; genus Balaenoptera; species Balaenoptera ricei. The sequence continues at coordinate 126,073,778 of NC_082639.1, forward strand.
TTCGGATCCTGTTACCATGTATGTGATCACAGAATGTATATTTTAAAGGTATTCGTGATTATATAATTCATAAAGTTTATCTGTTATATGTTTATATACATTTAACATACATTAGTATATGTATGTTAACCCCATAGTCCTAATTTACCCATCCTCCCACCTTTCATTTTGGCTAACCATTAGTTTATTTGATAAGTCTGTGAGTGTCTTTTTCTGTGGAAATATGTTCATTGGTAGCAATCTTAGGATAACATGTATAAATGATATCATAGGATATTTGTCATACCCTTTTTACTTAAAGTTATATGAATATTTACAGGCTCAACTGTAGTCCTGAAAACGGCATTGTTCATTTTTTCCCAAGGCTACCATTCCATTCTGTCCATATACCACTTCTTCTTTGTCCATTCATCTGTTTATGGACCTTTTTTTGCTTCCATGTCTTGGCTATTTCAGTATTGCTGCAGTGCACATTTGCCTGCCTCTGTCTTTCTGATTCTGGTGGTCTTAGTTTATAGGCCCAAAAGGTGCCCTGCCGCATCATATGATAGCTCAACTTTTACCTTTTCAAGCAGCTCCATTCAGTTTGCGTTAGTGCTGTTACCACTTTAAATCCCACCAGCAGCTAGAAGGTACACAGTTCTCTAAAACCCCTTCAGCATTTATAGTTTGTAGACTTTTTGCTGATGGTCCTGACTGGTGTGAGCTGAAACCTTTTTGAATTTGAATTTGCATGTGGCTAATAATTCTTTTTACTGAGCTTTACGCATGTCCTTTTTTTTCTTTTCCTTTTTTTTAAAGAGTGAGTACAACTTCCCTCCTCTTATTGATTTCTTGAAAAATTTCTCATGTCTTGAATTTTCTTGCCTATTCCCTACGCCAGGGGATGTTTTGAGGGCCTGTGTCATTTACAGCCCTGCAGTCCTTGTGACTATATAAGCAACCATTGGCACTGGGTTTAAAGTTGCTCTTGTGGGAAACAGCCACAAGGCGGCAGCATTATTACGTTCTCAACTCTTGTGACTTTGGCAACAGAGTCTTCCTGGAGGTAGGGTTCCGAGGTTGTAAATTAGAGTGGAATGTGCTTGAACATGCCCCCAGAAGTTTATGTCTCCTTATTTATGTTTGTTTTTTAAATTTAATTTCTATTTTTTATCGGAGCAAATTTGATTGGAGTGTTTTGATTGTCTGGCTGTACAGAATCTACTCAAAGATTCCTACATATGTCTGTTCATCTTCGGATCCTGTTACCATGTATGTGATCACAGAATGTATATTTTAAAGGTATTGGTGATTATATAATTCATAAAGTTTATCTGTTATATGTTTATATACATTTAACATACATTAGTATATGTATGTGAACCCCATAGTCCTAATTTACCCATCCTCCCACCTTTCATTTTGGCTAACCATTAGTTTATTTGATAAGTCTGTGAGTGTCTTTTTCTGTGGAAATATGTTCATTGGTAGCAATCTTAGGATAACATGGATAAATGATATCATAGGATATGTGTCATACCCTTTTTACTTACTTAACGTTATATGATTATTTCTAGGCCCAACTGTAGTCCTGAAAACGGCATTGTTCATATTTTTCCCGAGGCTACTATTCCATTCTGTCCATATACCACTTCTTCTTTTTCCATTCATCTGTTGATGGACCTTTTTTTGCTTCCATGTCTTGGCTATTTTAGTATTGCTGCAGTGCACATTTGCCTGCCTCTGTCTTTCTCATTCTGGTGGTCTTAGTTTATAGGCTCAAAAGGTACCCTTTCACATCATATGGTAGCTCAATTTTTACCTTGTAAAGCAGCTCCATTTAGTTTTTGTTAGTGCTGTTACCACTTTATATCCCACCAGCATCTAGGAGTTACACAGTTCTCTAAAACCCCTTCAGCATTTATAGTTTGTAGATTTTTGCTGATGGCCATTTGACTGGTGTGAGCTGAAACCTTTTTGGAGGTTGGATACGCATGTGGCTAATAATTCCTTATACTGAGCTTTAGGCATATCCTTTTTCTTCTTTTCCTTTTTTTGTTAAAGAGTGAATACAACTTCCCTCTTCATATTGACTTCTTGAAAAATTTCTCATGTGTTGAATTTTCTTGCCTATTCCCTACCCCAGGGCAATTTTTGAGGGCATGTGTCATTTAGACCCCTGCAGTCGTTGTGACTATTAAGCAACCATTAGCACTGGGTTTAAAACTGCTGTTGTGGGAAACAGCCACAAGGCGGCAGCATTATTACGTTCTCAACTCTTGTTACTACAGCAATAGAGTCTTCCTGGAGGTAGTGTTGCAAGGTTGTAAATTAGAGTGGAATGTGCTGGGACAAGCCCCCAGAAGTTTATGTCTCCTTACTTAGGTTTCTTTTTTAAATTTAATTTCTATTTCTTATCGGAGGAAATTTGATTAGAGTGTTTTCATTGTCTGGCTGTACAGAATCTGCTCAATGATTCATACATATGTCAGTTCGTCTTCACATGCTGTTACCATGTGTTTGTTTACAGAATGTATATTTTGAAGGTATAGGTGATTATATAATTCATATAGTTTATATGTTATATGTTTATATACATTTAACATACATTAGTATATGTATGTTAACCCCATAGTCCTAATTTACCCATCTTCCCACCTTTCATTTTGGCTAACCTTTAGTTTATTTGATAAGTCTGTGAGTGTCTTTTTCTGTGGAAATATGTTCATTGGTAGCAATCTTAGGATAACATGTATAAATGATATCATAGGATATTTGTCATACCCTTTTTACTTACTTAAAGTTATATGAATATTTACAGGCTCTACTGTAGTCCTGAAAACGGCATTGTTCATTTTTTCCCAAGGCTACCATTCCATTCTGTCCATATACCACTTCTTCTTTGTCCATTCATCTGTTTATGGACCTTTTTTTGCTTCCATGTCTTGGCTATTTCAGTATTGCTGCAGTGCACATTTGCCTGCCTCTGTCTTTCTGATTCTGGTGGTCTTATAGGCCCAAAAGGTGCCCTGCCGCATCATATGATAGCTCAATTTTTACCTTTTCAAGCAGCTCCATTCAGTTTTTGTTAGTGCTGTTACCACTTTATATCCCACCAGCATCTAGGAGTTACACAGTTCTCTAAAACCCCTTCAGCATTTATAGTTTGTAGATTTTTGCTGATGGCCATTTGACTGGTGTGAGCTGAAACCTTTTTGGAGGTTGGATACGCATGTGGCTAATAATTCCTTATACTGAGCTTTAGGCATATCCTTTTTCTTCTTTTCCTTTTTTTGTTAAAGAGTGAATACAACTTCCCTCTTCATATTGACTTCTTGAAAAATTTCTCATGTGTTGAATTTTCTTGCCTATTCCCTACCCCAGGGCAATTTTTGAGGGCATGTGTCATTTAGACCCCTGCAGTCGTTGTGACTATTAAGCAACCATTAGCACTGGGTTTAAAACTGCTGTTGTGGGAAACAGCCACAAGGCGGCAGCATTATTACGTTCTCAACTCTTGTTACTACAGCAATAGAGTCTTCCTGGAGGTAGTGTTGCAAGGTTGTAAATTAGAGTGGAATGTGCTGGGACAAGCCCCCAGAAGTTTATGTCTCCTTACTTATGTTTGTTTATTAAATTTAATTTCTATTTCTTATCGGAGTAAATTTGATTAGAGTGTTTTGATTGTCTGGCTGTACAGAATCTGCTAAAAGACTCCTACATATGTCTGTTCATCTTCGGATCCTGTTACCATGTATGTGATTACAGAATGTATATTTTAAAGGTATTGGTGATTATATAATTAATATAGTTTATCTGTTATATGTTTATATACATTTAACATAACATTAGTATATGTATGTTAACCCCATAGTCCTAATTTACCCATCCTCCCACCTTTCATTTTGGCTAACCATTAGTTTATTTGATAAGTCTGTGAGTGTCTTTTTCTGTGGAAATATGTTCATTGGTAGCAATCTTAGGATAACATGTATAAATGATATCATAGGATATTTGTCATACCCTTTTGACTTACTTAACCTTATATGATTATTTCTAGGCTCCACTGTAGTCTTAAAAACGGCATTGTTCATTTTTTTCGCGAAGCTACTATTCCATATGGTACATTTACCTCTTCTTCTTTGTCCATTCATCTGTTTATGGACATTTTTTTCCTTCCATGTCTTGGCTATTTCAATGTTGTTTCAGTGCACATTTGCCTGCATCTCTCTTTCCGATTCTGGTGGTCTTAGGTTATAGGCCCAAAGGTGCCCTGCCGCATCATATGGTAGCTCAATTTTTACCTCTTCAAGCAGCTCGATTCAGTTTGCGTTAGTGCTGTTACCACTTTACATCCCACCAGCAGCTAGAAAGTACACAGTTCTCTAAAACCCCTTCAGCATTTATCGTTTGTAGACTTTTTGCTGATGGTCATGACCGGTGTGAGCTGCACCCTTTTTGACTTTGAATTTGCATGTGGCTAATAATTCCTTATACTGAGCTTTAGGCATGTCCTTTTTTTCTTTTCCTTTTTTTTTAAAGAGTACAACTTCCCTCCTCTGATTGACTTCTTGAAAAAATTCTCATGTGTTGAATTTTCTTGCCTATTCCCTACCCCAGGGCATTTTTGAGGGCGTGTGTCATTTACAGCCCTGCAGTCCTTGTGACTATATAAGCAACCATTAGCACTGGGTTTAAAGCTGCTGTTGTGGGAAACAGCCACAAGGCAGCAGCATTATTACGTTCTCATCTCTTGTTCATAGGGCAACAGACTTTTCCTGGAGGTAGTGTTCTGAGGTTGTAAATTAGAGTGGAATGTGCTGGGACAAGCCCCCAGAAGTTTATGTCTCCTTACTTAGGTTTCTTTTTTAAATTTAATTTCTATTTCTTATCGGAGGAATTTTGATTAGAGTGTTTTCATTGTCTGGCTGTACAGAATCTGCTCAATGATTCATACATATGTCAGTTCGTCTTCAGATGCTGTTACCATGTGTTTGTTTACAGAATGTATATTTTAAAGGTATTCGTGATTATATAATTCATAAAATTTATCTGTTATATGTTTATATACATTTAACATAACATTAGTATATGTATGTTAACCCCATAGTCCTAATTTACCCATCCTCCCACCTTTCATTTTGGCTAACCATTAGTTTATTTGATAAGTCTGTGAGTGTCTTTTTCTGTGGAAATATGTTCATTGGTAGCAATCTTAGGATAACATGTATAAATGATATCATACGATATTTGTCATACCCTTTTTACTTACTTAAAGTTATATGAATATTTATAGGCTCTACTGTAGTCCTGAAAACGGCATTCTTCATTTTTTCCCAAGGCTACCATTCCATTCTGTCCATATACCACTTCTTCTTTGCCCATTCATCTGTTTATGGACCTTTTCTTGCTTCCATGTCTTGGCTATTTCAGTATTGCTGCAGTGCACATTTGCCTGCCTCTGTCTTTCTGATTCTGCTGGTCTTAGTTTATAGGCCCAAAAGTTGCCCTGCCGCATCATATGGTAGCTCAATTTTTACCTTTTCAAGCAGCTCCATTCAGTTTGCGTTAGTGCTGTTACCACTTTAAATCCCAGCAGCAGCTAGAAGGTACACAGGTCTCTAAAACCCCTTCAGCATTTATAGTTTGTAGACTTTTTGCTGATGGTCCTGACTGGTGTGAGCTGAAACCTTTTTGAATTTGAATTTGCATGTGGCTAATAATTCCTTATACTGAGCTTTACGCATGTCCTTTTTATTCTTTTCCTTTTTTTTTAAAGAGTGAGTACAACTTCCCTCCTCTGATTGATTTCTTGAAAAACTTCTCATGTGTTGAATTTTCTTGCCTATTCCCTACCCCAGAGCATTGTTGAGGGCCTGTGGCATTTACAGCGTGCAGTCCTTGTGACTATATAAGCAACCATTTGCACTGGGTTTAAAGCTGCTCTTGTGGGAAACAGCCACAAGGCGGCAGCATTATTACGTTCTCAACTCTTGTGACTTTGGCAACAGAGTCTTCCTGGAGGTAGGGTTCCGAGGTTGTAAATTAGAGTGGAATGTGCTGGGACAAGCCGCAGAAGTTTATGTCTCCTTACTTATGTTTGTTTTTTAAATATAATTTCTATTTCTTATCGGGGTAAATTTGATTGGAGTGTTTTGATTGTCTGGCTGTACAGAATCTGCTTAATGATTCCTACATATGTCTGTTCATCTTCGGATCCTGTTACCATGTATGTGATCACATAATGTATATTTTAAAGGTATTCGTGATTATATAATTCATAAAGTTTATCTGTTATATGTTTATATACATTTAACATACATTAGTATATGTATGTTAACCCCATAGTCCTAACTTACCCATCCTCCCACCTTTCATTTTGGCTAACCATTAGTTTATTTGATAAGTCTGTGAGTGTCTTTTTCTGTGGAAATATGTTCATTGGTAGCAATCTTAGGATAACATGCATAAATGATATCACAGGATATGTGTCATACCCTTTTTACTTACTTAACGTTATATGATTATTTCTAGGCTCAACTGTAGTCCTGAAAACGGCATTGTTCATTTTTTTCCCGAGGCTACTATTCCATTCTGTCTATATACCACTTCTTCTTTGTCCATTCATTTGTTTATGGACCTTTTTTTGCTTCCATGTCTTGGCTATTTTAGTATTGCTGCAGTGCACATTTGCCTGCCTCTGTCTTTCTCATTCTGGTGGTCTTAGTTTATAGGCTCAAAAGGTACCCTTTCGCATCATATGGTAGCTCAACTTTTACCTTGTAAAGCAGCTCCATTCAGTTTTTTTTAGTGCTGTTACCACTGTATATCCCACCAGCATCTAGGAGTTACACAGTTCTCTAAAACCCCTTCAGCATTTATAGTTTGTAGATTTTTGCTGATGGCCATTTGACTGGTGTGAGCTGAAACCTTTTTGGAGGTTGGATACGCATGTGGCTAATAATTCCTTATACTGAGCTTTAGGCATATCCTTTTTCTTCTTTTCCTTTTTTTGTTAAAGAGTGAATACAACTTCCCTCTTCATATTGACTTCTTAAAAAATTTCTCATGTGTTGAATTTTCTTGCCTATTCCCTACCCCAGGGCAATTTTTGAGGGCAGGTGTCATTTAGACCCCTGCAGTCGTTGTGACTATTAAGCAACCAATAGCACTGGGTTTAAAGCTGCTGTTGTGGGAAACAGCCACAAGGCGGCAGCATTATTACGTTCTCAACTCTTGTTAGTAGTGCAACAGAGTCTTCCTGGAGGTCGTGTTCCGAGGTTGTAAATTAGATTGGAATGTGCTGGGACAAGCCCCCAGAAGTTTATGTCTCCTTACTTATGTTTGTTTTTTAAGTTTAAATTCTATTTCTTATCGGAGTAAATTTGATTAGAGTGTTTTGATTGTCTGGCTGTACAGAATCTGCTCAATGATTCATGCATATGTCTGTTCATCTTCGGATCCTGTTACCATGTATGTGATTACAAAATGTATATTTTATTTTTTTTTTTTTTATAAATTTATTTATTTATTTTTGGCTGTGTTGGGTCTTCGTTTCTGTGCGAGGGCTTTCTCTAGTTGAGGCGAGCGGGGGCCAGTCTTCATCGCGGTGCGCGGGCCTCTTACTATCGTGGCCTCTCTTGTTGCGGAGCACAGGCTCCAGACGCGCAGGCTCAGTAGTTGCGGCACACGGGCTTAGTTGCTCCGCGGCATGTGGGATCTTCCCAGACCAGGGCTCGAACCCATGTCCCCTGCATTGGCAGGCAGATTCTCAACCACTGCACCACCAGGGAAGCCCCAAAACGTATATTTTAAAGGTCCTGGTGATTATATAATACATATAGTTTATCTGTTATATGTTTATATACATTTAACATACATTAGTATATGTATGTTAACCCCATAGTCCTAATTTACCCATCCTCCCACCTTTCATTTTGGCTAACCATTAGTTTATTTGATTAATCTGTGAGTGTCTTTTTCTGTGGAAATATGTTCATTGGTAGCAATCTTAGGATAACGTGTATAAATGATATCATAGGATATTTGTCATACCCTTTTTACTTACTTAAAGTTATATGACTATTTACAGGCTCAACTGTAGTCCTGAAAACGGCATTGTTCATTTTTTCCCAAGGCTACCATTCCATTCTGTCCATATACCACTTCTTCTTTGTCCATTCATCTGTTTATGGACCTTTTTTTGCTTCCATGTCTTGGCTATTTCAGTATTGCTGCAGTGCACATTTGCCTGCCTCTGTCTTTCTGATTCTGGTGGTCTTATAGGCCCAAAAGGTGCCCTGCCGCATCATATGATAGCTCAATTTTTACCTTTTCAAGCAGCTCCATTCAGTTTGCGTTAGTGCTGTTACCACTTTAAATCCCACCAGCAGCTAGAAGGTACACAGTTCTCTAAAACCCCTTCAGCATTTATAGTTTGTAGACTTTTTGCTGATGGTCCTGACTGGTGTGAGCTGAAACCTTTTTGAATTTGAATTTGCATGTGGCTAATAATTCCTTATACTGAGCTTTACGCATGTCCTTTTTTTTCTTTTCCTTTTTTTTAAAGAGTGAGTACAACTTCCCTCCTCTTATTGATTTCTTGAAAAATTTCTCATGTCTTGAATTTTCTTGCCTGTTCCCTATGCCAGGGGATGTTTTGAGGGCCTGTGTCATTTACAGCCCTGCAGTCCTTGTGACTATATAAGCAACCATTGGCACTGGGTTTAAAGTTGCTCTTGTGGGAAACAGCCACAAGGCGGCAGCATTATTACGTTCTCAACTCTTGTGACTTTGGCAACAGAGTCTTCCTGGAGGTAGGGTTCCGAGGTTGTAAATTAGAGTGGAATGTGCTTGAACATGCCCCCAGAAGTTTATGTCTCCTTACTTATGTTTGTTTTTTAAATATAATTTCTATTTCTTATCGGGGTAAATTTGATTGGAGTGTTTTGATTGTCTGGCTGTACAGAATCTGCTTAATGATTCCTACATATGTCTGTTCATCTTCGGATCCTGTTACCATGTATGTGATCACAGAATGTATATTTTAAAGGTATTCGTGATTATATAATTCATAAAGTTTATCTGTTATATGTTTATATACATTTAACATACATTAGTATATGTATGTTAACCCCATAGTCCTAATTTACCCATCCTCCCACCTTTCATTTTGGCTAACCATTAGTTTATTTGATAAGTCTGTGAGTGTCTTTTTCTGTGGAAATATGTTCATTGGTAGCAATCTTAGGATAACATGTATAAATGATATCATAGGATATTTGTCATACCCTTTTGACTTACTTAACCTTATATGATTATTCCTAGGCTCCACTGTAGTCGTAAAAACGGCATTGTTCATTTTTTTCGCGAAGCTACTATTCCATATGGTACATTTACCACTTCTTCTTTGTCCATTCATCTGTTTATGGACATTTTTTTTCCTTCCATGTCTTGGCTATTTCAATATTGTTTCAGTGCACATTTGCCTGCATCTGTCTTTCCGATTCTGGTGGTCTTAGGTTATAGGCCCAAAGGTGCCCTGCCGCATCATATGGTAGCTCAATTTTTACCTCTTCAAGCAGCTCGATTCAGTTTGCGTTAGTGCTGTTACCACTTTACATCCCACCAGCAGCTAGAAAGTACACAGTTCTCTAAAACCCCTTCAGCATTTATCGTTTGTAGACTTTTTGCTGATGGTCATGACCGGTGTGAGCTGCACCCTTTTTGACTGAATTTGCATGTGGCTAATAATTCCTTATACTGAGCTTTAGGCATGTCCTTTTTTTCTTTTCCTTTTTTTTTAAAGAGTGAGTACAACTTCCCTCCTCTTATTGACTTCTTGAAAAAATTCTCATGTGTTGAATTTTCTTGCCTATTCCCTACCCCAGGGCATTTTTGAGGGCGTGTGTCATTTACAGCCCTGCAGTCCTTGTGACTATATAAGCAACCATTAGCACTGGGTTTAAAGCTGCTGTTGTGGGAAACAGCCACAAGGCAGCAGCATTATTACGTTCTCATCTCTTGTTAATAGGGCAACAGACTTTTCCTGGAGGTAGTGTTCTGAGGTTGTAAATTAGAGTGGAATGTGCTGGGACAAGCCCCCAGAAGTTTATGTCTCCTTACTTAGGTTTCTTTTTTAAATTTAATTTCTATTTCTTATTGGAGGAAATTTGATTAGAGTGTTTTCATTGTCTGGCTGTACAGAATCTGCTCAATGATTCATACATATGTCAGTTCGTCTTCACATGCTGTTACCATGTGTTTGTTTACAGAATGTATATTTTGAAGGTATAGGTGATTATATAATTCATATAGTTTATATGTTATATGTTTATATACATTTAACATACATTAGTATATGTATGTTAACCCCATAGTCCTAATTTACCCATCTTCCCACCTTTCATTTTGGCTAACCTTTAGTTTATTTGATAAGTCTGTGAGTGTCTTTTTCTGTGGAAATATGTTCATTGGTAGCAATCTTAGGATAACATGTATAAATGATATCATACGATATTTGTCATACCCTTTTTACTTACTTAAAGTTATATGAATATTTATAGGCTCTACTGTAGTCCTGAAAACGGCATTCTTCATTTTTTCCCAAGGCTACCATTCCATTCTGTCCATATACCACTTCTTCTTTGCCCATTCATCTGTTTATGGACCTTTTTTTGCTTCCATGTCTTGGCTATTTCAGTATTGCTGCAGTGCACATTTGCCTGCCTCTGTCTTTCTGATTCTGGTGGTCTTAGTTTATAGGCCCAAAAGTTGCCCTCCCGCATCATATGGTAGCTCAATTTTTACCTTTTCAAGCAGCTCCATTCAGTTTGCGTTAGTGCTGTTACCACTTTAAATCCCAGCAGCAGCTAGAAGGTACACAGGTCTCTAAAACCCCTTCAGCATTTATAGTTTGTAGACTTTTTGCTGATGGTCCTGACTGGTGTGAGCTGAAACCTTTTTGAATTTGAATTTGCATGTGGCTAATAATTCCTTATACTGAGCTTTACGCATGTCCTTTTTTTTCTTTTCCTTTTTTTTTAAAGAGTGAGTACAACTTCCCTCCTCTGATTGATTTCTTGAAAAACTTCTCATGTGTTGAATTTTCTTGCCTATTCCCTACCCCAGGGCATTGTTGAGGGCCTGTGGCATTTACAGCGTGCAGTCCTTGTGACTATATAAGCAACCATTGGCACTGGGTTTAAAGCTGCTCTTGTGGGAAACAGCCACAAGGCGGCAGCATTATTACGTTCTCAACTCTTGTGACTTTGGCAACAGAGTCTTCCTGGAGGTAGGGTTCCGAGGTTGTAAATTAGAGTGGAATGTGCTGGGACAAGCCGCAGAAGTTTATGTCTCCTTACTTATGTTTGTTTTTTAAATATAATTTCTATTTCTTATCGGGGTAAATTTGATTGGAGTGTTTTGATTGTCTGGCTGTACAGAATCTGCTTAATGATTCCTACATATGTCTGTTCATCTTCGGATCCTGTTACCATGTATGTGATCACAGAATGTATATTTTAAAGGTATTCGTGATTATATAATTCATAAAGTTTATCTGTTATATGTTTATATACATTTAACATACATTAGTATATGTATGTTAACCCCATAGTCCTAATTTACCCATCCTCCCACCTTTCATTTTGGCTAACCATTAGTTTATTTGATAAGTCTGTGAGTGTCTTTTTCTGTGGAAATATGTTCATTGGTAGCAATCTTAGGATAACATGTATAAATGATATCATAGGATATTTGTCATACCCTTTTTACTTACTTAAAGTTATATGAATATTTACAGGCTCAACTGTAGTCCTGAAAACGGCATTGTTCATTTTTTCCCAAGGCTACCATTCCATTCTGTCCATATACCACTTCTTCTTTGTCCATTCATCTGTTTATGGACCTTTTTTTGCTTCCATGTCTTGGCTATTTCAGTATTGCTGCAGTGCACATTTGCCTGCCTCTGTCTTTCTGATTCTGGTGGTCTTAGTTTATAGGCCCAAAAGGTGCCCTGCCGCATCATATGATAGCTCAACTTTTACCTTTTCAAGCAGCTCCATTCAGTTTGCGTTAGTGCTGTTACCACTTTAAATCCCACCAGCAGCTAGAAGGTACACAGTTCTCTAAAACCCCTTCAGCATTTATAGTTTGTAGACTTTTTGCTGATGGTCCTGACTGGTGTGAGCTGAAACCTTTTTGAATTTGAATTTGCATGTGGCTAATAATTCTTTTTACTGAGCTTTACGCATGTCCTTTTTTTTCTTTTCCTTTTTTTTAAAGAGTGAGTACAACTTCCCTCCTCTTATTGATTTCTTGAAAAATTTCTCATGTCTTGAATTTTCTTGCCTATTCCCTACGCCAGGGGATGTTTTGAGGGCCTGTGTCATTTACAGCCCTGCAGTCCTTGTGACTATATAAGCAACCATTGGCACTGGGTTTAAAGTTGCTCTTGTGGGAAACAGCCACAAGGCGGCAGCATTATTACGTTCTCAACTCTTGTGACTTTGGCAACAGAGTCTTCCTGGAGGTAGGGTTCCGAGGTTGTAAATTAGAGTGGAATGTGCTTGAACATGCCCCCAGAAGTTTATGTCTCCTTATTTATGTTTGTTTTTTAAATTTAATTTCTATTTTTTATCGGAGCAAATTTGATTGGAGTGTTTTGATTGTCTGGCTGTACAGAATCTACTCAAAGATTCCTACATATGTCTCTTCATCTTCGGATCCTGTTACCATGTATGTGATCACAGAATGTATATTTTAAAGGTATTCGTGATTATATAATTCATAAAGTTTATCTGTTATATGTTTATATACATTTAACATACATTAGTATATGTATGTGAACCCCATAGTCCTAATTTACCCATCCTCCCACCTTTCATTTTGGCTAACCATTAGTTTATTTGATAAGTCTGTGAGTGTCTTTTTCTGTGGAAATATGTTCATTGGTAGCAATCTTAGGATAACATGTATAAATGATATCATAGGATATTTCTCATACCCTTTTGACTTACTTAACGTTATATGATTATTTCTAGGCCCAACTGTAGTCCTGAAAACGGCATTGTTCATATTTTTCCCGAGGCTACTATTCCATTCTGTCCATATACCACTTCTTCTTTTTCCATTCATCTGTTGATGGACCTTTTTTTGCTTCCATGTCTTGGCTATTTTAGTATTGCTGCAGTGCACATTTGCCTGCCTCTGTCTTTCTCATTCTGGTGGTCTTAGTTTATAGGCTCAAAAGGTACCCTTTCACATCATATGGTAGCTCAATTTTTACCTTGTAAAGCAGCTCCATTTAGTTTTTGTTAGTGCTGTTACCACTTTATATCCCACCAGCATCTAGGAGTTACACAGTTCTCTAAAACCCCTTCAGCATTTATAGTTTGTAGATTTTTGCTGATGGCCATTTGACTGGTGTGAGCTGAAACCTTTTTGGAGGTTGGATACGCATGTGGCTAATAATTCCTTATACTGAGCTTTAGGCATATCCTTTTTCTTCTTTTCCTTTTTTTGTTAAAGAGTGAATACAACTTCCCTCTTCATATTGACTTCTTGAAAAATTTCTCATGTGTTGAATTTTCTTGCCTATTCCCTACCCCAGGGCAATTTTTGAGGGCATGTGTCATTTAGACCCCTGCAGTCGTTGTGACTATTAAGCAACCATTAGCACTGGGTTTAAAACTGCTGTTGTGGGAAACAGCCACAAGGCGGCAGCATTATTACGTTCTCAACTCTTGTTACTACAGCAATAGAGTCTTCCTGGAGGTAGTGTTGCAAGGTTGTAAATTAGAGTGGAATGTGCTGGGACAAGCCCCCAGAAGTTTATGTCTCCTTACTTATGTTTGTTTATTAAATTTAATTTCTATTTCTTATCGGAGTAAATTTGATTGGAGTGTTTTGATTGTCTGGCTGTACAGAATCTGCTTAATGATTCCTACATATGTCTGTTCATCTTTGGATCCTGTTACCATGTATGTGATCACATAATGTATATTTTAAAGGTATTCGTGATTATATAATTCATAAAGTTTATCTGTTATATGTTTATATACATTTAACATACATTAGTATATGTATGTTAACCCCATAGTCCTAACTTACCCATCCTCCCACCTTTCATTTTGGCTAACCATTAGTTTATTTGATAAGTCTGTGAGTGTCTTTTTCTGTGGAAATATGTTCATTGGTAGCAATCTTAGGATAACATGCATAAATGATATCACAGGATATGTGTCATACCCTTTTTACTTACTTAACGTTATATGATTATTTCTAGGCTCAACTGTAGTCCTGAAAACGGCATTGTTCATTTTTTTCCCGAGGCTACTATTCCATTCTGTCTATATACCACTTCTTCTTTGTCCATTCATTTGTTTATGGACCTTTTTTTGCTTCCATGTCTTGGCTATTTTAGTATTGCTGCAGTGCACATTTGCCTGCCTCTGTCTTTCTCATTCTGGTGGTCTTAGTTTATAGGCTCAAAAGGTACCCTTTCGCATCATATGGTAGCTCAACTTTTACCTTGTAAAGCAGCTCCATTCAGTTTTTTTTAGTGCTGTTACCACTGTATATCCCACCAGCATCTAGGAGTTACACAGTTCTCTAAAACCCCTTCAGCATTTATAGTTTGTAGATTTTTGCTGATGGCCATTTGACTGGTGTGAGCTGAAACCTTTTTGGAGGTTGGATACGCATGTGGCTAATAATTCCTTATACTGAGCTTTAGGCATATCCTTTTTCTTCTTTTCCTTTTTTTGTTAAAGAGTGAATACAACTTCCCTCTTCATATTGACTTCTTAAAAAATTTCTCATGTGTTGAATTTTCTTGCCTATTCCCTACCCCAGGGCAATTTTTGAGGGCAGGTGTCATTTAGACCCCTGCAGTCGTTGTGACTATTAAGCAACCAATAGCACTGGGTTTAAAGCTGCTGTTGTGGGAAACAGCCACAAGGCGGCAGCATTATTACGTTCTCAACTCTTGTTAGTAGTGCAACAGAGTCTTCCTGGAGGTCGTGTTCCGAGGTTGTAAATTAGATTGGAATGTGCTGGGACAAGCCCCCAGAAGTTTATGTCTCCTTACTTATGTTTGTTTTTTAAGTTTAAATTCTATTTCTTATCGGAGTAAATTTGATTAGAGTGTTTTGATTGTCTGGCTGTACAGAATCTGCTCAATGATTCATGCATATGTCTGTTCATCTTCGGATCCTGTTACCATGTATGTGATTACAAAATGTATATTTTATTTTTTTTTTTTTATAAATTTATTTATTTATTTTTGGCTGTGTTGAGTCTTCGTTTCTGTGCGAGGGCTTTCTCTAGTTGAGGCGAGCGGGGGCCAGTCTTCATCGCGGTGCGCGGGCCTCTTACTATCGTGGCCTCTCTTGTTGCGGAGCACAGGCTCCAGACGCGCAGGCTCAGTAGTTGCGGCACACGGGCTTAGTTGCTCCGCGGCATGTGGGATCTTCCCAGACCAGGGCTCGAACCCATGTCCCCTGCATTGGCAGGCAGATTCTCAACCACTGCACCACCAGGGAAGCCCCAAAATGTATATTTTAAAGGTCCTGGTGATTATATAATACATATAGTTTATCTGTTATATGTTTATATACATTTAACATACATTAGTATATGTATGTTAACCCCATAGTCCTAATTTACCCATCCTCCCACCTTTCATTTTGGCTAACCATTAGTTTATTTGATTAATCTGTGAGTGTCTTTTTCTGTGGAAATATGTTCATTGGTAGCAATCTTAGGATAACGTGTATAAATGATATCATAGGATATTTGTCATACCCTTTTTACTTACTTAAAGTTATATGACTATTTACAGGCTCAACTGTAGTCCTGAAAACGGCATTGTTCATTTTTTCCCAAGGCTACCATTCCATTCTGTCCATATACCACTTCTTCTTTGTCCATTCATCTGTTTATGGACCTTTTTTTGCTTCCATGTCTTGGCTATTTCAGTATTGCTGCAGTGCACATTTGCCTGCCTCTGTCTTTCTGATTCTGGTGGTCTTATAGGCCCAAAAGGTGCCCTGCCGCATCATATGATAGCTCAATTTTTACCTTTTCAAGCAGCTCCATTCAGTTTGCGTTAGTGCTGTTACCACTTTAAATCCCACCAGCAGCTAGAAGGTACACAGTTCTCTAAAACCCCTTCAGCATTTATAGTTTGTAGACTTTTTGCTGATGGTCCTGACTGGTGTGAGCTGAAACCTTTTTGAATTTGAATTTGCATGTGGCTAATAATTCCTTATACTGAGCTTTACGCATGTCCTTTTTTTTCTTTTCCTTTTTTTTAAAGAGTGAGTACAACTTCCCTCCTCTTATTGATTTCTTGAAAAATTTCTCATGTCTTGAATTTTCTTGCCTGTTCCCTATGCCAGGGGATGTTTTGAGGGCCTGTGTCATTTACAGCCCTGCAGTCCTTGTGACTATATAAGCAACCATTGGCACTGGGTTTAAAGTTGCTCTTGTGGGAAACAGCCACAAGGCGGCAGCATTATTACGTTCTCAACTCTTGTGACTTTGGCAACAGAGTCTTCCTGGAGGTAGGGTTCCGAGGTTGTAAATTAGAGTGGAATGTGCTGGGACAAGCCGCAGAAGTTTATGTCTCCTTACTTATGTTTGTTTTTTAAATATAATTTCTATTTCTTATCGGGGTAAATTTGATTGGAGTGTTTTGATTGTCTGGCTGTACAGAATCTGCTTAATGATTCCTACATATGTCTGTTCATCTTCGGATCCTGTTACCATGTATGTGATCACAGAATGTATATTTTAAAGGTATTCGTGATTATATAATTCATAAAGTTTATCTGTTATATGTTTATATACATTTAACATACATTAGTATATGTATGTTAACCCCATAGTCCTAATTTACCCATCCTCCCACCTTTCATTTTGGCTAACCATTAGTTTATTTGATAAGTCTGTGAGTGTCTTTTTCTGTGGAAATATGTTCATTGGTAGCAATCTTAGGATAACATGTATAAATGATATCATAGGATATTTGTCATACCCTTTTGACTTACTTAACCTTATATGATTATTCCTAGGCTCCACTGTAGTCGTAAAAACGGCATTGTTCATTTTTTTCGCGAAGCTACTATTCCATATGGTACATTTACCACTTCTTCTTTGTCCATTCATCTGTTTATGGACATTTTTTTTCCTTCCATGTCTTGGCTATTTCAATATTGTTTCAGTGCACATTTGCCTGCATCTGTCTTTCCGATTCTGGTGGTCTTAGGTTATAGGCCCAAAGGTGCCCTGCCGCATCATATGGTAGCTCAATTTTTACCTCTTCAAGCAGCTCGATTCAGTTTGCGTTAGTGCTGTTACCACTTTACATCCCACCAGCAGCTAGAAAGTACACAGTTCTCTAAAACCCCTTCAGCATTTATCGTTTGTAGACTTTTTGCTGATGGTCATGACCGGTGTGAGCTGCACCCTTTTTGACTGAATTTGCATGTGGCTAATAATTCCTTATACTGAGCTTTAGGCATGTCCTTTTTTTCTTTTCCTTTTTTTTTAAAGAGTGAGTACAACTTCCCTCCTCTTATTGACTTCTTGAAAAAATTCTCATGTGTTGAATTTTCTTGCCTATTCCCTACCCCAGGGCATTTTTGAGGGCGTGTGTCATTTACAGCCCTGCAGTCCTTGTGACTATATAAGCAACCATTAGCACTGGGTTTAAAGCTGCTGTTGTGGGAAACAGCCACAAGGCAGCAGCATTATTACGTTCTCATCTCTTGTTAATAGGGCAACAGACTTTTCCTGGAGGTAGTGTTCTGAGGTTGTAAATTAGAGTGGAATGTGCTGGGACAAGCCCCCAGAAGTTTATGTCTCCTTACTTAGGTTTCTTTTTTAAATTTAATTTCTATTTCTTATTGGAGGAAATTTGATTAGAGTGTTTTCATTGTCTGGCTGTACAGAATCTGCTCAATGATTCATACATATGTCAGTTCGTCTTCACATGCTGTTACCATGTGTTTGTTTACAGAATGTATATTTTGAAGGTATAGGTGATTATATAATTCATATAGTTTATATGTTATATGTTTATATACATTTAACATACATTAGTATATGTATGTTAACCCCATAGTCCTAATTTACCCATCTTCCCACCTTTCATTTTGGCTAACCTTTAGTTTATTTGATAAGTCTGTGAGTGTCTTTTTCTGTGGAAATATGTTCATTGGTAGCAATCTTAGGATAACATGTATAAATGATATCATACGATATTTGTCATACCCTTTTTACTTACTTAAAGTTATATGAATATTTATAGGCTCTACTGTAGTCCTGAAAACGGCATTCTTCATTTTTTCCCAAGGCTACCATTCCATTCTGTCCATATACCACTTCTTCTTTGCCCATTCATCTGTTTATGGACCTTTTTTTGCTTCCATGTCTTGGCTATTTCAGTATTGCTGCAGTGCACATTTGCCTGCCTCTGTCTTTCTGATTCTGGTGGTCTTAGTTTATAGGCCCAAAAGTTGCCCTCCCGCATCATATGGTAGCTCAATTTTTACCTTTTCAAGCAGCTCCATTCAGTTTGCGTTAGTGCTGTTACCACTTTAAATCCCAGCAGCAGCTAGAAGGTACACAGGTCTCTAAAACCCCTTCAGCATTTATAGTTTGTAGACTTTTTGCTGATGGTCCTGACTGGTGTGAGCTGAAACCTTTTTGAATTTGAATTTGCATGTGGCTAATAATTCCTTATACTGAGCTTTACGCATGTCCTTTTTTTTCTTTTCCTTTTTTTTTAAAGAGTGAGTACAACTTCCCTCCTCTGATTGATTTCTTGAAAAACTTCTCATGTGTTGAATTTTCTTGCCTATTCCCTACCCCAGGGCATTGTTGAGGGCCTGTGGCATTTACAGCGTGCAGTCCTTGTGACTATATAAGCAACCATTGGCACTGGGTTTAAAGCTGCTCTTGTGGGAAACAGCCACAAGGCGGCAGCATTATTACGTTCTCAACTCTTGTGACTTTGGCAACAGAGTCTTCCTGGAGGTAGGGTTCCGAGGTTGTAAATTAGAGTGGAATGTGCTGGGACAAGCCGCAGAAGTTTATGTCTCCTTACTTATGTTTGTTTTTTAAATATAATTTCTATTTCTTATCGGGGTAAATTTGATTGGAGTGTTTTGATTGTCTGGCTGTACAGAATCTGCTTAATGATTCCTACATATGTCTGTTCATCTTCGGATCCTGTTACCATGTATGTGATCACAGAATGTATATTTTAAAGGTATTCGTGATTATATAATTCATAAAGTTTATCTGTTATATGTTTATATACATTTAACATACATTAGTATATGTATGTTAACCCCATAGTCCTAATTTACCCATCCTCCCACCTTTCATTTTGGCTAACCATTAGTTTATTTGATAAGTCTGTGAGTGTCTTTTTCTGTGGAAATATGTTCATTGGTAGCAATCTTAGGATAACATGTATAAATGATATCATAGGATATTTGTCATACCCTTTTTACTTACTTAAAGTTATATGAATATTTACAGGCTCAACTGTAGTCCTGAAAACGGCATTGTTCATTTTTTCCCAAGGCTACCATTCCATTCTGTCCATATACCACTTCTTCTTTGTCCATTCATCTGTTTATGGACCTTTTTTTGCTTCCATGTCTTGGCTATTTCAGTATTGCTGCAGTGCACATTTGCCTGCCTCTGTCTTTCTGATTCTGGTGGTCTTAGTTTATAGGCCCAAAAGGTGCCCTGCCGCATCATATGATAGCTCAACTTTTACCTTTTCAAGCAGCTCCATTCAGTTTGCGTTAGTGCTGTTACCACTTTAAATCCCACCAGCAGCTAGAAGGTACACAGTTCTCTAAAACCCCTTCAGCATTTATAGTTTGTAGACTTTTTGCTGATGGTCCTGACTGGTGTGAGCTGAAACCTTTTTGAATTTGAATTTGCATGTGGCTAATAATTCTTTTTACTGAGCTTTACGCATGTCCTTTTTTTTCTTTTCCTTTTTTTTAAAGAGTGAGTACAACTTCCCTCCTCTTATTGATTTCTTGAAAAATTTCTCATGTCTTGAATTTTCTTGCCTATTCCCTACGCCAGGGGATGTTTTGAGGGCCTGTGTCATTTACAGCCCTGCAGTCCTTGTGACTATATAAGCAACCATTGGCACTGGGTTTAAAGTTGCTCTTGTGGGAAACAGCCACAAGGCGGCAGCATTATTACGTTCTCAACTCTTGTGACTTTGGCAACAGAGTCTTCCTGGAGGTAGGGTTCCGAGGTTGTAAATTAGAGTGGAATGTGCTTGAACATGCCCCCAGAAGTTTATGTCTCCTTATTTATGTTTGTTTTTTAAATTTAATTTCTATTTTTTATCGGAGCAAATTTGATTGGAGTGTTTTGATTGTCTGGCTGTACAGAATCTACTCAAAGATTCCTACATATGTCTGTTCATCTTCGGATCCTGTTACCATGTATGTGATCACAGAATGTATATTTTAAAGGTATTCGTGATTATATAATTCATAAAGTTTATCTGTTATATGTTTATATACATTTAACATACATTAGTATATGTATGTGAACCCCATAGTCCTAATTTACCCATCCTCCCACCTTTCATTTTGGCTAACCATTAGTTTATTTGATAAGTCTGTGAGTGTCTTTTTCTGTGGAAATATGTTCATTGGTAGCAATCTTAGGATAACATGTATAAATGATATCATAGGATATTTCTCATACCCTTTTGACTTACTTAACGTTATATGATTATTTCTAGGCCCAACTGTAGTCCTGAAAACGGCATTGTTCATATTTTTCCCGAGGCTACTATTCCATTCTGTCCATATACCACTTCTTCTTTTTCCATTCATCTGTTGATGGACCTTTTTTTGCTTCCATGTCTTGGCTATTTTAGTATTGCTGCAGTGCACATTTGCCTGCCTCTGTCTTTCTCATTCTGGTGGTCTTAGTTTATAGGCTCAAAAGGTACCCTTTCACATCATATGGTAGCTCAATTTTTACCTTGTAAAGCAGCTCCATTTAGTTTTTGTTAGTGCTGTTACCACTTTATATCCCACCAGCATCTAGGAGTTACACAGTTCTCTAAAACCCCTTCAGCATTTATAGTTTGTAGATTTTTGCTGATGGCCATTTGACTGGTGTGAGCTGAAACCTTTTTGGAGGTTGGATACGCATGTGGCTAATAATTCCTTATACTGAGCTTTAGGCATATCCTTTTTCTTCTTTTCCTTTTTTTGTTAAAGAGTGAATACAACTTCCCTCTTCATATTGACTTCTTGAAAAATTTCTCATGTGTTGAATTTTCTTGCCTATTCCCTACCCCAGGGCAATTTTTGAGGGCATGTGTCATTTAGACCCCTGCAGTCGTTGTGACTATTAAGCAACCATTAGCACTGGGTTTAAAACTGCTGTTGTGGGAAACAGCCACAAGGCGGCAGCATTATTACGTTCTCAACTCTTGTTACTACAGCAATAGAGTCTTCCTGGAGGTAGTGTTGCAAGGTTGTAAATTAGAGTGGAATGTGCTGGGACAAGCCCCCAGAAGTTTATGTCTCCTTACTTATGTTTGTTTATTAAATTTAATTTCTATTTCTTATCGGAGTAAATTTGATTAGAGTGTTTTGATTGTCTGGCTGTACAGAATCTGCTAAAAGACTCCTACATATGTCTGTTCATCTTCGGATCCTGTTACCATGTATGTGATTACAGAATGTATATTTTAAAGGTATTGGTGATTATATAATTAATATAGTTTATCTGTTATATGTTTATATACATTTAACATAACATTAGTATATGTATGTTAACCCCATAGTCCTAATTTACCCATCCTCCCACCTTTCATTTTGGCTAACCATTAGTTTATTTGATAAGTCTGTGAGTGTCTTTTTCTGTGGAAATATGTTCATTGGTAGCAATCTTAGGATAACATGTATAAATGATATCATAGGATATTTGTCATACCCTTTTGACTTACTTAACCTTATATGATTATTCCTAGGCTCCACTGTAGTCGTAAAAACGGCATTGTTCATTTTTTTCGCGAAGCTACTATTCCATATGGTACATTTACCACTTCGTCTTTGTCCATTCATCTGTTTATGGACATTTTTTTTCCTTTCATGTCTTGGCTATTTCAATATTGTTTCAGTGCACATTTGCCTGCATCTGTCTTTCCGATTCTGGTGGTCTTAGGTTATAGGCCCAAAGGTGCCCTGCCGCATCATATGGTAGCTCAATTTTTACCTCTTCAAGCAGCTCGATTCAGTTTGCGTTAGTGCTGTTACCACTTTACATCCCACCAGCAGCTAGAAAGTACACAGTTCTCTAAAACCCCTTCAGCATTTATCGTTTGTAGACTTTTTGCTGATGGTCATGACCGGTGTGAGCTGCACCCTTTTTGACTTTGAATTTGCATGTGGCTAATAATTCCTTATACTGAGCTTTAGGCATGTCCTTTTTTTCTTTTCCTTTTTTTTTAAAGAGTGAGTACAACTTCCCTCCTCTTATTGACTTCTTGAAAAAATTCTCATGTGTTGAATTTTCTTGCCTATTCCCTACCCCAGGGCATTTTTGAGGGCGTGTGTCATTTACAGCCCTGCAGTCCTTGTGACTATATAAGCAACCATTAGCACTGGGTTTAAAGCTGCTGTTGTGGGAAACAGCCACAAGGCAGCAGCATTATTACGTTCTCATCTCTTGTTCATAGGGCAACAGACTTTTCCTGGAGGTAGTGTTCTGAGGTTGTAAATTAGAGTGGAATGTGCTGGGACAAGCCCCCAGAAGTTTATGTCTCCTTACTTAGGTTTCTTTTTTAAATTTAATTTCTATTTCTTATTGGAGGAAATTTGATTAGAGTGTTTTCATTGTCTGGCTGTACAGAATCTGCTCAATGATTCATACATATGTCAGTTCGTCTTCACATGCTGTTACCATGTGTTTGTTTACAGAATGTATATTTTAAAGGTATTCGTGATTATATAATTCATAAAATTTATCTGTTATATGTTTATATACATTTAACATAACATTAGTATATGTATGTTAACCCCATAGTCCTAATTTACCCATCCTCCCACCTTTCATTTTGGCTAACCATTAGTTTATTTGATAAGTCTGTGAGTGTCTTTTTCTGTGGAAATATGTTCATTGGTAGCAATCTTAGGATAACATGTATAAATGATATCATACGATATTTGTCATACCCTTTTTACTTACTTAAAGTTATATGAATATTTATAGGCTCTACTGTAGTCCTGAAAACGGCATTCTTCATTTTTTCCCAAGGCTACCATTC
Organism: Balaenoptera ricei; assembly: GCF_028023285.1. Taxonomy (NCBI): domain Eukaryota; kingdom Metazoa; phylum Chordata; class Mammalia; order Artiodactyla; family Balaenopteridae; genus Balaenoptera; species Balaenoptera ricei. The sequence continues at coordinate 126,097,095 of NC_082639.1, forward strand.
CATTCTGTCCATATACCACTTCTTCTTTGCCCATTCATCTGTTTATGGACCTTTTCTTGCTTCCATGTCTTGGCTATTTCAGTATTGCTGCAGTGCACATTTGCCTGCCTCTGTCTTTCTGATTCTGCTGGTCTTAGTTTATAGGCCCAAAAGTTGCCCTGCCGCATCATATGGTAGCTCAATTTTTACCTTTTCAAGCAGCTCCATTCAGTTTGCGTTAGTGCTGTTACCACTTTAAATCCCAGCAGCAGCTAGAAGGTACACAGGTCTCTAAAACCCCTTCAGCATTTATAGTTTGTAGACTTTTTGCTGATGGTCCTGACTGGTGTGAGCTGAAACCTTTTTGAATTTGAATTTGCATGTGGCTAATAATTCCTTATACTGAGCTTTACGCATGTCCTTTTTATTCTTTTCCTTTTTTTTTAAAGAGTGAGTACAACTTCCCTCCTCTGATTGATTTCTTGAAAAACTTCTCATGTGTTGAATTTTCTTGCCTATTCCCTACCCCAGAGCATTGTTGAGGGCCTGTGGCATTTACAGCGTGCCGTCCTTGTGACTATATAAGCAACCATTGGCACTGGGTTTAAAGCTGCTCTTGTGGGAAACAGCCACAAGGCGGCAGCATTATTACGTTCTCAACTCTTGTGACTTTGGCAACAGAGTCTTCCTGGAGGTAGGGTTCTGAGGTTGTAAATTAGAGTGGAATGTGCTGGGACAAGCCGCAGAAGTTTATGTCTCCTTACTTATGTTTGTTTTTTAAATATAATTTCTATTTCTTATCGGGGTAAATTTGATTGGAGTGTTTTGATTGTCTGGCTGTACAGAATCTGCTTAATGATTCCTACATATGTCTGTTCATCTTCGGATCCTGTTACCATGTATGTGATCACATAATGTATATTTTAAAGGTATTCGTGATTATATAATTCATAAAGTTTATCTGTTATATGTTTATATACATTTAACATACATTAGTATATGTATGTTAACCCCATAGTCCTAACTTACCCATCCTCCCACCTTTCATTTTGGCTAACCATTAGTTTATTTGATAAGTCTGTGAGTGTCTTTTTCTGTGGAAATATGTTCATTGGTAGCAATCTTAGGATAACATGCATAAATGATATCACAGGATATGTGTCATACCCTTTTTACTTACTTAACGTTATATGATTATTTCTAGGCTCAACTGTAGTCCTGAAAACGGCATTGTTCATTTTTTTCCCGAGGCTACTATTCCATTCTGTCTATATACCACTTCTTCTTTGTCCATTCATTTGTTTATGGACCTTTTTTTGCTTCCATGTCTTGGCTATTTTAGTATTGCTGCAGTGCACATTTGCCTGCCTCTGTCTTTCTCATTCTGGTGGTCTTAGTTTATAGGCTCAAAAGGTACCCTTTCGCATCATATGGTAGCTCAACTTTTACCTTGTAAAGCAGCTCCATTCAGTTTTTTTTAGTGCTGTTACCACTTTATATCCCACCAGCATCTAGGAGTTACACAGTTCTCTAAAACCCCTTCAGCATTTATAGTTTGTAGATTTTTGCTGATGGCCATTTGACTGGTGTGAGCTGAAACCTTTTTGGAGGTTGGATACGCATGTGGCTAATAATTCCTTATACTGAGCTTTAGGCATATCCTTTTTCTTCTTTTCCTTTTTTTGTTAAAGAGTGAATACAACTTCCCTCTTCATATTGACTTCTTAAAAAATTTCTCATGTGTTGAATTTTCTTGCCTATTCCCTACCCCAGGGCAATTTTTGAGGGCAGGTGTCATTTAGACCCCTGCAGTCGTTGTGACTATTAAGCAACCAATAGCACTGGGTTTAAAGCTGCTGTTGTGGGAAACAGCCACAAGGCGGCAGCATTATTACGTTCTCAACTCTTGTTAGTAGTGCAACAGAGTCTTCCTGGAGGTCGTGTTCCGAGGTTGTAAATTAGAGTGGAATGTGCTGGGACAAGCCCCCAGAAGTTTATGTCTCCTTACTTATGTTTGTTTTTTAAGTTTAAATTCTATTTCTTATCGGAGTAAATTTGATTAGAGTGTTTTGATTGTCTGGCTGTACAGAATCTGCTCAATGATTCATGCATATGTCTGTTCATCTTCGGATCCTGTTACCATGTATGTGATTACAAAATGTATATTTTATTTTTTTTTTTTTATAAATTTATTTATTTATTTTTGGCTGTGTTGGGTCTTCGTTTCTGTGCGAGGGCTTTCTCTAGTTGCGGCGAGCGGGGGCCAGTCTTCATCGCGGTGCGCGGGCCTCTTACTATCGTGGCCTCTCTTGTTGCGGAGCACAGGCTCCAGACGCGCAGGCTCAGTAGTTGCGGCACACTGGCTTAGTTGCTCCGCGGCATGTGGGATCTTCCCAGACCAGGGCTCGAACCCATGTCCCCTGCATTGGCAGGCAGATTCTCAACCACTGCACCACCAGGGAAGCCCCAAAATGTATATTTTAAAGGTCCTGGTGATTATATAATACATATAGTTTATCTGTTATATGTTTATATACATTTAACATACATTAGTATATGTATGTTAACCCCATAGTCCTAATTTACCCATCCTCCCACCTTTCATTTTGGCTAACCATTAGTTTATTTGATTAATCTGTGAGTGTCTTTTTCTGTGGAAATATGTTCATTGGTAGCAATCTTAGGATAACGTGTATAAATGATATCATAGGATATTTGTCATACCCTTTTTACTTACTTAAAGTTATATGACTATTTACAGGCTCAACTGTAGTCCTGAAAACGGCATTGTTCATTTTTTCCCAAGGCTACCATTCCATTCTGTCCATATACCACTTCTTCTTTGCCCATTCTTCTGTTTATGGACCTTTTTTTGCTTCCATGTCTTGGCTATTTCAGTATTGCTGCAGTGCACATTTGCCTGCCTCTGTCTTTCTGATTCTGGTGGTCTTAGTTTATAGGCCCAAAAGTTGCCCTGCCGCATCATATGGTAGCTCAATTTTTACCTTTTCAAGCAGCTCCATTCAGTTTGCGTTAGTGCTGTTACCACTTTAAATCCCAGCAGCAGCTAGAAGGTACACAGGTCTCTAAAACCCCTTCAGCATTTATAGTTTGTAGACTTTTTGCTGATGGTCCTGACTGGTGTGAGCTGAAACCTTTTTGAATTTGAATTTGCATGTGGCTAATAATTCCTTATACTGAGCTTTACGCATGTCCTTTTTTTTCTTTTCCTTTTTTTTTAAAGAGTGAGTACAACTTCCCTCCTCTGATTGATTTCTTGAAAAACTTCTCATGTGTTGAATTTTCTTGCCTATTCCCTACCCCAGGGCATTGTTGAGGGCCTGTGGCATTTACAGCGTGCAGTCCTTGTGACTATATAAGCAACCATTGGCACTGGGTTTAAAGCTGCTCTTGTGGGAAACAGCCACAAGGCGGCAGCATTATTACGTTCTCAACTCTTGTGACTTTGGCAACAGAGTCTTCCTGGAGGTAGGGTTCCGAGGTTGTAAATTAGAGTGGAATGTGCTGGGACAAGCCGCAGAAGTTTATGTCTCCTTACTTATGTTTGTTTTTTAAATATAATTTCTATTTCTTATCGGGGTAAATTTGATTGGAGTGTTTTGATTGTCTGGCTGTACAGAATCTGCGTAATGATTCCTAAATATGTCTGTTCATCTTCGGATCCTGTTACCATGTATGTGATCACAGAATGTATATTTTAAAGGTATTCGTGATTATATAATTCATAAAGTTTATCTGTTATATGTTTATATACATTTAACATACATTAGTATATGTATGTTAACCCCATAGTCCTAATTTACCCATCCTCCCACCTTTCATTTTGGCTAACCATTAGTTTATTTGATAAGTCTGTGAGTGTCTTTTTCTGTGGAAATATGTTCATTGGTAGCAATCTTAGGATAACATGTATAAATGATATCATAGGATATTTGTCATACCCTTTTTACTTAAAGTTATATGAATATTTACAGGCTCAACTGTAGTCCTGAAAACGGCATTGTTCATTTTTTCCCAAGGCTACCATTCCATTCTGTCCATATACCACTTCTTCTTTGTCCATTCATCTGTTTATGGACCTTTTTTTGCTTCCATGTCTTGGCTATTTCAGTATTGCTGCAGTGCACATTTGCCTGCCTCTGTCTTTCTGATTCTGGTGGTCTTAGTTTATAGGCCCAAAAGGTGCCCTGCCGCATCATATGATAGCTCAACTTTTACCTTTTCAAGCAGCTCCATTCAGTTTGCGTTAGTGCTGTTACCACTTTAAATCCCACCAGCAGCTAGAAGGTACACAGTTCTCTAAAACCCCTTCAGCATTTATAGTTTGTAGACTTTTTGCTGATGGTCCTGACTGGTGTGAGCTGAAACCTTTTTGAATTTGAATTTGCATGTGGCTAATAATTCTTTTTACTGAGCTTTACGCATGTCCTTTTTTTTCTTTTCCTTTTTTTTAAAGAGTGAGTACAACTTCCCTCCTCTTATTGATTTCTTGAAAAATTTCTCATGTCTTGAATTTTCTTGCCTATTCCCTACGCCAGGGGATGTTTTGAGGGCCTGTGTCATTTACAGCCCTGCAGTCCTTGTGACTATATAAGCAACCATTGGCACTGGGTTTAAAGTTGCTCTTGTGGGAAACAGCCACAAGGCGGCAGCATTATTACGTTCTCAACTCTTGTGACTTTGGCAACAGAGTCTTCCTGGAGGTAGGGTTCCGAGGTTGTAAATTAGAGTGGAATGTGCTTGAACATGCCCCCAGAAGTTTATGTCTCCTTATTTATGTTTGTTTTTTAAATTTAATTTCTATTTTTTATCGGAGCAAATTTGATTGGAGTGTTTTGATTGTCTGGCTGTACAGAATCTACTCAAAGATTCCTACATATGTCTGTTCATCTTCGGATCCTGTTACCATGTATGTGATCACAGAATGTATATTTTAAAGGTATTGGTGATTATATAATTCATAAAGTTTATCTGTTATATGTTTATATACATTTAACATACATTAGTATATGTATGTGAACCCCATAGTCCTAATTTACCCATCCTCCCACCTTTCATTTTGGCTAACCATTAGTTTATTTGATAAGTCTGTGAGTGTCTTTTTCTGTGGAAATATGTTCATTGGTAGCAATCTTAGGATAACATGGATAAATGATATCATAGGATATTTCTCAAACCCTTTTGACTTACTTAACGTTATATGATTATTTCTAGGCCCAACTGTAGTCCTGAAAACGGCATTGTTCATATTTTTCCCGAGGCTACTATTCCATTCTGTCCATATACCACTTCTTCTTTTTCCATTCATCTGTTGATGGACCTTTTTTTGCTTCCATGTCTTGGCTATTTTAGTATTGCTGCAGTGCACATTTGCCTGCCTCTGTCTTTCTCATTCTGGTGGTCTTAGTTTATAGGCTCAAAAGGTACCCTTTCACATCATATGGTAGCTCAATTTTTACCTTGTAAAGCAGCTCCATTTAGTTTTTGTTAGTGCTGTTACCACTTTATATCCCACCAGCATCTAGGAGTTACACAGTTCTCTAAAACCCCTTCAGCATTTATAGTTTGTAGATTTTTGCTGATGGCCATTTGACTGGTGTGAGCTGAAACCTTTTTGGAGGTTGGATACGCATGTGGCTAATAATTCCTTATACTGAGCTTTAGGCATATCCTTTTTCTTCTTTTCCTTTTTTTGTTAAAGAGTGAATACAACTTCCCTCTTCATATTGACTTCTTGAAAAATTTCTCATGTGTTGAATTTTCTTGCCTATTCCCTACCCCAGGGCAATTTTTGAGGGCATGTGTCATTTAGACCCCTGCAGTCGTTGTGACTATTAAGCAACCATTAGCACTGGGTTTAAAACTGCTGTTGTGGGAAACAGCCACAAGGCGGCAGCATTATTACGTTCTCAACTCTTGTTACTACAGCAATAGAGTCTTCCTGGAGGTAGTGTTGCAAGGTTGTAAATTAGAGTGGAATGTGCTGGGACAAGCCCCCAGAAGTTTATGTCTCCTTACTTATGTTTGTTTATTAAATTTAATTTCTATTTCTTATCGGAGTAAATTTGATTAGAGTGTTTTGATTGTCTGGCTGTACAGAATCTGCTATAAGACTCCTACATATGTCTGTTCATCTTCGGATCCTGTTACCATGTATGTGATTACAGAATGTATATTTTAAAGGTATTGGTGATTATATAATTAATATAGTTTATCTGTTATATGTTTATATACATTTAACATAACATTAGTATATGTATGTTAACCCCATAGTCCTAATTTACCCATCCTCCCACCTTTCATTTTGGCTAACCATTAGTTTATTTGATAAGTCTGTGAGTGTCTTTTTCTGTGGAAATATGTTCATTGGTAGCAATCTTAGGATAACATGTATAAATGATATCATAGGATATTTGTCATACCCTTTTGACTTACTTAACCTTATATGATTATTTCTAGGCTCCACTGTAGTCGTAAAAACGGCATTGTTCATTTTTTTCGCGAAGCTACTATTCCATATGGTACATTTACCACTTCGTCTTTGTCCATTCATCTGTTTATGGACATTTTTTTTCCTTTCATGTCTTGGCTATTTCAATATTGTTTCAGTGCACATTTGCCTGCATCTGTCTTTCCGATTCTGGTGGTCTTAGGTTATAGGCCCAAAGGTGCCCTGCCGCATCATATGGTAGCTCAATTTTTACCTCTTCAAGCAGCTCGATTCAGTTTGCGTTAGTGCTGTTACCACTTTACATCCCACCAGCAGCTAGAAAGTACACAGTTCTCTAAAACCCCTTCAGCATTTATCGTTTGTAGACTTTTTGCTGATGGTCATGACCGGTGTGAGCTGCACCCTTTTTGACTTTGAATTTGCATGTGGCTAATAATTCCTTATACTGAGCTTTAGGCATGTCCTTTTTTTCTTTTCCTTTTTTTTTAAAGAGTGAGTACAACTTCCCTCCTCTTATTGACTTCTTGAAAAAATTCTCATGTGTTGAATTTTCTTGCCTATTCCCTACCCCAGGGCATTTTTGCGGGCGTGTGTCATTTACAGCCCTGCAGTCCTTGTGACTATATAAGCAACCATTAGCACTGGGTTTAAAGCTGCTGTTGTGGGAAACAGCCACAAGGCAGCAGCATTATTACGTTCTCATCGCTTGTTAATAGGGCAACAGAGTTTTCCTGGAGGTAGTGTTCTGAGGTTGTAAATTAGAGTGGAATGTGCTGGGACAAGCCCCCAGAAGTTTATGTCTCCTTACTTAGGTTTCTTTTTTAAATTTAATTTCTATTTCTTATCGGAGGAAATTTGATTAGAGTGTTTTCATTGTCTGGCTGTACAGAATCTGCTCAATGATTCATACATATGTCAGTTCGTCTTCACATGCTGTTACCATGTGTTTGTTTACAGAATGTATATTTTGAAGGTATAGGTGATTATATAATTCATATAGTTTATATGTTATATGTTTATATACATTTAACATACATTAGTATATGTATGTTAACCCCATAGTCCTAATTTACCCATCTTCCCACCTTTCATTTTGGCTAACCTTTAGTTTATTTGATAAGTCTGTGAGTGTCTTTTTCTGTGGAAATATGTTCATTGGTAGCAATCTTAGGATAACATGTATAAATGATATCATAGGATATTTGTCATACCCTTTTTACTTACTTAAAGTTATATGAATATTTACAGGCTCTACTGTAGTCCTGAAAACGGCATTGTTCATTTTTTCCCAAGGCTACCATTCCATTCTGTCCATATACCACTTCTTCTTTGTCCATTCATCTGTTTATGGACCTTTTTTTGCTTCCATGTCTTGGCTATTTCAGTATTGCTGCAGTGCACATTTGCCTGCCTCTGTCTTTCTGATTCTGGTGGTCTTATAGGCCCAAAAGGTGCCCTGCCGCATCATATGATAGCTCAATTTTTACCTTTTCAAGCAGCTCCATTCAGTTTGCGTTAGTGCTGTTACCACTTTAAATCCCACCAGCAGCTAGAAGGTACACAGTTCTCTAAAACCCCTTCAGCATTTATAGTTTGTAGACTTTTTGCTGATGGTCCTGACTGGTGTGAGCTGAAACCTTTTTGAATTTGAATTTGCATGTGGGTAATAATTCCTTATACTGAGCTTTACGCATGTCCTTTTTTTTCTTTTCCTTTTTTTTAAAGAGTGAGTACAACTTCCCTCCTCTTATTGATTTCTTGAAAAATTTCTCATGTCTTGAATTTTCTTGCCTATTCCCTATGCCAGGGGATGTTTTGAGGGCCTGTGTCATTTACAGCCCTGCAGTCCTTGTGACTATATAAGCAACCATTGGCACTGGGTTTAAAGTTGCTCTTGTGGGAAACAGCCACAAGGCGGCAGCATTATTACGTTCTCAACTCTTGTGACTTTGGCAACAGAGTCTTCCTGGAGGTAGGGTTCCGAGGTTGTAAATTAGAGTGGAATGTGCTTGAACATGCCCCCAGAAGTTTATGTCTCCTTACTTATGTTTGTTTTTTAAGTTTAAATTCTATTTCTTATCGGAGTAAATTTGATTCGAGTGTTTTGATTGTCTGGCTGTACAGAATCTGCTCAATGAGTCACACATATGTCTGATCATCTTTGGATCCTGTTACCATGTATGAGATTACACAAGGTATATTTTGAAGGTATTGGTGATTATATAATTCATATAGTTTATATGTTATATGTTTATATACATTTAACATACATTAGTATATGTATGTTAACCCCATAGTCCTAATTTACCCATCTTCCCACCTTTCATTTTGGCTAACCTTTAGTTTATTTGATAAGTCTGTGTCTTTTTTCTGTGGAAATGTGTTCATTGGTAGCAATCTTAGGATAACATGTATAAATGATATCATAGGATATTTCTCATACCCTTTTGACTTACTTAACGTTATATGATTATTTCTAGGCCCAACTGTAGTCCTGAAAACGGCATTGTTCATATTTTTCCCGAGGCTACTATTCCATTCTGTCCATATACCACTTCTTCTTTTTCCATTCATCTGTTGATGGACCTTTTTTTGCTTCCATGTCTTGGCTATTTTAGTATTGCTGCAGTGCACATTTGCCTGCCTCTGTCTTTCTCATTCTGGTGGTCTTAGTTTATAGGCTCAAAAGGTACCCTTTCGCATCATATGGTAGCTCAATTTTTACCTTGTAAAGCAGCTCCATTCAGTTTTTGTTAGTGCTGTTACCACTTTATATCCCACCAGCATCTAGGAGTTATACAGTTCTCTAAAACCCCTTCAGCATTTATAGTTTGTAGATTTTTGCTGATGGCCATTTGACTGGTGTGAGCTGAAACCTTTTTGGAGGTTGGATACGCATGTGGCTAATAATTCCTTATACTGAGCTTTAGGCATATCCTTTTTCTTCTTTTCCTTTTTTTGTTAAAGAGTGAATACAACTTCCCTCTTCATATTGACTTCTTGAAAAATTTCTCATGTGTTGAATTTTCTTGCCTATTCCCTACCCCAGGGCAATTTTTGAGGGCATGTGTCATTTAGACCCCTGCAGTCGTTGTGACTATTAAGCAACCATTAGCACTGGGTTTAAAACTGCTGTTGTGGGAAACAGCCACAAGGCGGCAGCATTATTACGTTCTCAACTCTTGTTACTACAGCAATAGAGTCTTCCTGGAGGTAGTGTTGCAAGGTTGTAAATTAGAGTGGAATGTGCTGGGACAAGCCCCCAGAAGTTTATGTCTCCTTACTTATGTTTGTTTATTAAATTTAATTTCTATTTCTTATCGGAGTAAATTTGATTAGAGTGTTTTGATTGTCTGGCTGTACAGAATCTGCTAAAAGACTCCTACATATGTCTGTTCATCTTCGGATCCTGTTACCATGTATGTGATTACAGAATGTATATTTTAAAGGTATTGGTGATTATATAATTAATATAGTTTATCTGTTATATGTTTATATACATTTAACATAACATTTGTATATGTATGTTAACCCCATAGTCCTAATTTACCCATCCTCCCACCTTTCATTTTGGCTAACCATTAGTTTATTTGATAAGTCTGTGAGTGTCTTTTTCTGTGGAAATATGTTCATTGGTAGCAATCTTAGGATAACATGTATAAATGATATCATAGGATATTTGTCATACCCTTTTTACTTACTTAAAGTTATATGACTATTTACAGGCTCAACTGTAGTCCTGAAAACGGCATTGTTCATTTTTTCCCAAGGCTACCATTCCATTCTGTCCATATACCACTTCTTCTTTGTCCATTCATCTGTTTATGGACCTTTTTTTGCTTCCATGTCTTGGCTATTTCAGTATTGCTGCAGTGCACATTTGCCTGCCTCTGTCTTTCTGATTCTGGTGGTCTTATAGGCGCAAAAGTTGCCCTGCCGCATCATATGATAGGTCAATTTTTACCTTTTCAAGCAGCTCCATTCAGTTTGCGTTAGTGCTGTTCCCACTTTAAATCCCACCAGCAGCTAGAAGGTACACAGTTCTCTAAAACCCCTTCAGCATTTATAGTTTGTAGACTTTTTGCTGATGGTCCTGACTGGTGTGAGCTGAAACCTTTTTGAATTTGAATTTGCATGTGGCTAATAATTCCTTATACTGAGCTTTACGCATGTCCTTTTTTTTCTTTTCCTTTTTTTTAAAGAGTGAGTACAACTTCCCTCCTCTTATTGATTTCTTGAAAAATTTCTCATGTCTTGAATTTTCTTGCCTATTCCCTATGCCAGGGGATGTTTTGAGGGCCTGTGTCATTTACAGCCCTGCAGTCCTTGTGACTATATAAGCAACCATTGGCACTGGGTTTAAAGTTGCTCTTGTGGGAAACAGCCACAAGGCGGCAGCATTATTACGTTCTCAACTCTTGTGACTTTGGCAACAGAGTCTTCCTGGAGGTAGGGTTCCGAGGTTGTAAATTAGAGTGGAATGTGCTTGAACATGCCCCCAGAAGTTTATGTCTCCTTACTTATGTTTGTTTTTTAAATATAATTTCTATTTCTTATCGGGGTAAATTTGATTGGAGTGTTTTGATTGTCTGGCTGTACAGAATCTGCTTAATGATTCCTACATATGTCTGTTCATCTTCGGATCCTGTTACCATGTATGTGATCACAGAATGTATATTTTAAAGGTATTCGTGATTATATAATTCATAAAGTTTATCTGTTATATGTTTATATACATTTAACATACATTAGTATATGTATGTTAACCCCATAGTCCTAATTTACCCATCCTCCCACCTTTCATTTTGGCTAACCATTAGTTTATTTGATAAGTCTGTGAGTGTCTTTTTCTGTGGAAATATGTTCATTGGTAGCAATCTTAGGATAACATGTATAAATGATATCATAGGATATTTGTCATACCCTTTTGACTTACTTAACCTTATATGATTATTCCTAGGCTCCACTGTAGTCGTAAAAACGGCATTGTTCATTTTTTTCGCGAAGCTACTATTCCATATGGTACATTTACCACTTCTTCTTTGTCCATTCATCTGTTTATGGACATTTTTTTTCCTTTCATGTCTTGGCTATTTCAATATTGTTTCAGTGCACATTTGCCTGCATCTGTCTTTCCGATTCTGGTGGTCTTAGGTTATAGGCCCAAAGGTGCCCTGCCGCATCATATGGTAGCTCAATTTTTACCTCTTCAAGCAGCTCGATTCAGTTTGCGTTAGTGCTGTTACCACTTTACATCCCACCTGCAGCTAGAAAGTACACAGTTCTCTAAAACCCCTTCAGCATTTATCGTTTGTAGACTTTTTGCTGATGGTCATGACCGGTGTGAGCTGCACCCTTTTTGACTTTGAATTTGCATGTGGCTAATAATTCCTTATACTGAGCTTTAGGCATGTCCTTTTTTTCTTTTCCTTTTTTTTTAAAGAGTGAGTACAACTTCCCTCCTCTTATTGACTTCTTGAAAAAATTCTCATGTGTTGAATTTTCTTGCCTATTCCCTACCCCAGGGCATTTTTGAGGGCGTGTGTCATTTACAGCCCTGCAGTCCTTGTGACTATATAAGCAACCATTAGCACTGGGTTTAAAGCTGCTGTTGTGGGAAACAGCCACAAGGCGGCAGCATTATTACGTTCTCAACTCTTGTTAGTAGTGCAACAGCGTCTTCCTGGAGGTCGTGTTCCGAGGTTGTAAATTAGAGTGGAATGTGCTGGGACAAGCCCCCAGAAGTTTATGTCTCCTTACTTATGTTTGTTTTTTAAGTTTAAATTCTATTTCTTATCGGAGTAAATTTGATTCGAGTGTTTTGATTGTCTGGCTGTACAGAATCTGCTCAATGAGTCACACATATGTCTGATCATCTTTGGATCCTGTTACCATGTATGAGATTACACAAGGTATATTTTGAAGGTATTGGTGATTATATAATTCATATAGTTTATATGTTATATGTTTATATACATTTAACATACATTAGTATATGTATGTTAACCCCATAGTCCTAATTTACCCATCTTCCCACCTTTCATTTTGGCTAACCTTTAGTTTATTTGATAAGTCTGTGTCTTTTTTCTGTGGAAATGTGTTCATTGGTAGCAATCTTAGGATAACATGTATAAATGATATCATAGGATATTTCTCATACCCTTTTGACTTACTTAACGTTATATGATTATTTCTAGGCCCAACTGTAGTCCTGAAAACGGCATTGTTCATATTTTTCCCGAGGCTACTATTCCATTCTGTCCATATACCACTTCTTCTTTTTCCATTCATCTGTTGATGGACCTTTTTTTGCTTCCATGTCTTGGCTATTTTAGTATTGCTGCAGTGCACATTTGCCTGCCTCTGTCTTTCTCATTCTGGTGGTCTTAGTTTATAGGCTCAAAAGGTACCCTTTCGCATCATATGGTAGCTCAATTTTTACCTTGTAAAGCAGCTCCATTCAGTTTTTGTTAGTGCTGTTACCACTTTATATCCCACCAGCATCTAGGAGTTACACAGTTCTCTAAAACCCCTTCAGCATTTATAGTTTGTAGATTTTTGCTGATGGCCATTTGACTGGTGTGAGCTGAAACCTTTTTGGAGGTTGGATACGCATGTGGCTAATAATTCCTTATACTGAGCTTTAGGCATATCCTTTTTCTTCTTTTCCTTTTTTTGTTAAAGAGTGAATACAACTTCCCTCTTCATATTGACTTCTTGAAAAATTTCTCATGTGTTGAATTTTCTTGCCTATTCCCTACCCCAGGGCAATTTTTGAGGGCATGTGTCATTTAGACCCCTGCAGTCGTTGTGACTATTAAGCAACCATTAGCACTGGGTTTAAAACTGCTGTTGTGGGAAACAGCCACAAGGCGGCAGCATTATTACGTTCTCAACTCTTGTTACTACAGCAATAGAGTCTTCCTGGAGGTAGTGTTGCAAGGTTGTAAATTAGAGTGGAATGTGCTGGGACAAGCCCCCAGAAGTTTATGTCTCCTTACTTATGTTTGTTTATTAAATTTAATTTCTATTTCTTATCGGAGTAAATTTGATTAGAGTGTTTTGATTGTCTGGCTGTACAGAATCTGCTAAAAGACTCCTACATATGTCTGTTCATCTTCGGATCCTGTTACCATGTATGTGATTACAGAATGTATATTTTAAAGGTATTGGTGATTATATAATTAATATAGTTTATCTGTTATATGTTTATATACATTTAACATAACATTAGTATATGTATGTTAACCCCATAGTCCTAATTTACCCATCCTCCCACCTTTCATTTTGGCTAACCATTAGTTTATTTGATAAGTCTGTGAGTGTCTTTTTCTGTGGAAATATGTTCATTGGTAGCAATCTTAGGATAACATGTATAAATGATATCATAGGATATTTGTCATACCCTTTTGACTTACTTAACCTTATATGATTATTTCTAGGCTCCACTGTAGTCTTAAAAACGGCATTGTTCATTTTTTTCGCGAAGCTACTATTCCATATGGTACATTTACCTCTTCTTCTTTGTCCATTCATCTGTTTATGGACATTTTTTTCCTTCCATGTCTTGGCTATTTCAATGTTGTTTCAGTGCACATTTGCCTGCATCTCTCTTTCCGATTCTGGTGGTCTTAGGTTATAGGCCCAAAGGTGCCCTGCCGCATCATATGGTAGCTCAATTTTTACCTCTTCAAGCAGCTCGATTCAGTTTGCGTTAGTGCTGTTACCACTTTACATCCCACCAGCAGCTAGAAAGTACACAGTTCTCTAAAACCCCTTCAGCATTTATCGTTTGTAGACTTTTTGCTGATGGTCATGACCGGTGTGAGCTGCACCCTTTTTGACTTTGAATTTGCATGTGGCTAATAATTCCTTATACTGAGCTTTAGGCATGTCCTTTTTTTCTTTTCCTTTTTTTTTAAAGAGTACAACTTCCCTCCTCTGATTGACTTCTTGAAAAAATTCTCATGTGTTGAATTTTCTTGCCTATTCCCTACCCCAGGGCATTTTTGAGGGCGTGTGTCATTTACAGCCCTGCAGTCCTTGTGACTATATAAGCAACCATTAGCACTGGGTTTAAAGCTGCTGTTGTGGGAAACAGCCACAAGGCAGCAGCATTATTACGTTCTCATCTCTTGTTCATAGGGCAACAGACTTTTCCTGGAGGTAGTGTTCTGAGGTTGTAAATTAGAGTGGAATGTGCTGGGACAAGCCCCCAGAAGTTTATGTCTCCTTACTTAGGTTTCTTTTTTAAATTTAATTTCTATTTCTTATCGGAGGAATTTTGATTAGAGTGTTTTCATTGTCTGGCTGTACAGAATCTGCTCAATGATTCATACATATGTCAGTTCGTCTTCAGATGCTGTTACCATGTGTTTGTTTACAGAATGTATATTTTAAAGGTATTCGTGATTATATAATTCATAAAATTTATCTGTTATATGTTTATATACATTTAACATAACATTAGTATATGTATGTTAACCCCATAGTCCTAATTTACCCATCCTCCCACCTTTCATTTTGGCTAACCATTAGTTTATTTGATAAGTCTGTGAGTGTCTTTTTCTGTGGAAATATGTTCATTGGTAGCAATCTTAGGATAACATGTATAAATGATATCATACGATATTTGTCATACCCTTTTTACTTACTTAAAGTTATATGAATATTTATAGGCTCTACTGTAGTCCTGAAAACGGCATTCTTCATTTTTTCCCAAGGCTACCATTCCATTCTGTCCATATACCACTTCTTCTTTGCCCATTCATCTGTTTATGGACCTTTTCTTGCTTCCATGTCTTGGCTATTTCAGTATTGCTGCAGTGCACATTTGCCTGCCTCTGTCTTTCTGATTCTGCTGGTCTTAGTTTATAGGCCCAAAAGTTGCCCTGCCGCATCATATGGTAGCTCAATTTTTACCTTTTCAAGCAGCTCCATTCAGTTTGCGTTAGTGCTGTTACCACTTTAAATCCCAGCAGCAGCTAGAAGGTACACAGGTCTCTAAAACCCCTTCAGCATTTATAGTTTGTAGACTTTTTGCTGATGGTCCTGACTGGTGTGAGCTGAAACCTTTTTGAATTTGAATTTGCATGTGGCTAATAATTCCTTATACTGAGCTTTACGCATGTCCTTTTTATTCTTTTCCTTTTTTTTTAAAGAGTGAGTACAACTTCCCTCCTCTGATTGATTTCTTGAAAAACTTCTCATGTGTTGAATTTTCTTGCCTATTCCCTACCCCAGAGCATTGTTGAGGGCCTGTGGCATTTACAGCGTGCCGTCCTTGTGACTATATAAGCAACCATTGGCACTGGGTTTAAAGCTGCTCTTGTGGGAAACAGCCACAAGGCGGCAGCATTATTACGTTCTCAACTCTTGTGACTTTGGCAACAGAGTCTTCCTGGAGGTAGGGTTCCGAGGTTGTAAATTAGAGTGGAATGTGCTGGGACAAGCCGCAGAAGTTTATGTCTCCTTACTTATGTTTGTTTTTTAAATATAATTTCTATTTCTTATCGGGGTAAATTTGATTGGAGTGTTTTGATTGTCTGGCTGTACAGAATCTGCTTAATGATTCCTACATATGTCTGTTCATCTTTGGATCCTGTTACCATGTATGTGATCACATAATGTATATTTTAAAGGTATTCGTGATTATATAATTCATAAAGTTTATCTGTTATATGTTTATATACATTTAACATACATTAGTATATGTATGTTAACCCCATAGTCCTAACTTACCCATCCTCCCACCTTTCATTTTGGCTAACCATTAGTTTATTTGATAAGTCTGTGAGTGTCTTTTTCTGTGGAAATATGTTCATTGGTAGCAATCTTAGGATAACATGCATAAATGATATCACAGGATATGTGTCATACCCTTTTTACTTACTTAACGTTATATGATTATTTCTAGGCTCAACTGTAGTCCTGAAAACGGCATTGTTCATTTTTTTCCCGAGGCTACTATTCCATTCTGTCTATATACCACTTCTTCTTTGTCCATTCATTTGTTTATGGACCTTTTTTTGCTTCCATGTCTTGGCTATTTTAGTATTGCTGCAGTGCACATTTGCCTGCCTCTGTCTTTCTCATTCTGGTGGTCTTAGTTTATAGGCTCAAAAGGTACCCTTTCGCATCATATGGTAGCTCAACTTTTACCTTGTAAAGCAGCTCCATTCAGTTTTTTTTAGTGCTGTTACCACTGTATATCCCACCAGCATCTAGGAGTTACACAGTTCTCTAAAACCCCTTCAGCATTTATAGTTTGTAGATTTTTGCTGATGGCCATTTGACTGGTGTGAGCTGAAACCTTTTTGGAGGTTGGATACGCATGTGGCTAATAATTCCTTATACTGAGCTTTAGGCATATCCTTTTTCTTCTTTTCCTTTTTTTGTTAAAGAGTGAATACAACTTCCCTCTTCATATTGACTTCTTAAAAAATTTCTCATGTGTTGAATTTTCTTGCCTATTCCCTACCCCAGGGCAATTTTTGAGGGCAGGTGTCATTTAGACCCCTGCAGTCGTTGTGACTATTAAGCAACCAATAGCACTGGGTTTAAAGCTGCTGTTGTGGGAAACAGCCACAAGGCGGCAGCATTATTACGTTCTCAACTCTTGTTAGTAGTGCAACAGAGTCTTCCTGGAGGTCGTGTTCCGAGGTTGTAAATTAGATTGGAATGTGCTGGGACAAGCCCCCAGAAGTTTATGTCTCCTTACTTATGTTTGTTTTTTAAGTTTAAATTCTATTTCTTATCGGAGTAAATTTGATTAGAGTGTTTTGATTGTCTGGCTGTACAGAATCTGCTCAATGATTCATGCATATGTCTGTTCATCTTCGGATCCTGTTACCATGTATGTGATTACAAAATGTATATTTTTTTTTTTTTTTTTTTATAAATTTATTTATTTATTTTTGGCTGTGTTGGGTCTTCGTTTCTGTGCGAGGGCTTTCTCTAGTTGAGGCGAGCGGGGGCCAGTCTTCATCGCGGTGCGCGGGCCTCTTACTATCGTGGCCTCTCTTGTTGCGGAGCACAGGCTCCAGACGCGCAGGCTCAGTAGTTGCGGCACACGGGCTTAGTTGCTCCGCGGCATGTGGGATCTTCCCAGACCAGGGCTCGAACCCATGTCCCCTGCATTGGCAGGCAGATTCTCAACCACTGCACCACCAGGGAAGCCCCAAAACGTATATTTTAAAGGTCCTGGTGATTATATAATACATATAGTTTATCTGTTATATGTTTATATACATTTAACATACATTAGTATATGTATGTTAACCCCATAGTCCTAATTTACCCATCCTCCCACCTTTCATTTTGGCTAACCATTAGTTTATTTGATTAATCTGTGAGTGTCTTTTTCTGTGGAAATATGTTCATTGGTAGCAATCTTAGGATAACGTGTATAAATGATATCATAGGATATTTGTCATACCCTTTTTACTTACTTAAAGTTATATGACTATTTACAGGCTCAACTGTAGTCCTGAAAACGGCATTGTTCATTTTTTCCCAAGGCTACCATTCCATTCTGTCCATATACCACTTCTTCTTTGTCCATTCATCTGTTTATGGACCTTTTTTTGCTTCCATGTCTTGGCTATTTCAGTATTGCTGCAGTGCACATTTGCCTGCCTCTGTCTTTCTGATTCTGGTGGTCTTATAGGCCCAAAAGGTGCCCTGCCGCATCATATGATAGCTCAATTTTTACCTTTTCAAGCAGCTCCATTCAGTTTGCGTTAGTGCTGTTACCACTTTAAATCCCACCAGCAGCTAGAAGGTACACAGTTCTCTAAAACCCCTTCAGCATTTATAGTTTGTAGACTTTTTGCTGATGGTCCTGACTGGTGTGAGCTGAAACCTTTTTGAATTTGAATTTGCATGTGGCTAATAATTCCTTATACTGAGCTTTACGCATGTCCTTTTTTTTCTTTTCCTTTTTTTTAAAGAGTGAGTACAACTTCCCTCCTCTTATTGATTTCTTGAAAAATTTCTCATGTCTTGAATTTTCTTGCCTGTTCCCTATGCCAGGGGATGTTTTGAGGGCCTGTGTCATTTACAGCCCTGCAGTCCTTGTGACTATATAAGCAACCATTGGCACTGGGTTTAAAGTTGCTCTTGTGGGAAACAGCCACAAGGCGGCAGCATTATTACGTTCTCAACTCTTGTGACTTTGGCAACAGAGTCTTCCTGGAGGTAGGGTTCCGAGGTTGTAAATTAGAGTGGAATGTGCTTGAACATGCCCCCAGAAGTTTATGTCTCCTTACTTATGTTTGTTTTTTAAATATAATTTCTATTTCTTATCGGGGTAAATTTGATTGGAGTGTTTTGATTGTCTGGCTGTACAGAATCTGCTTAATGATTCCTACATATGTCTGTTCATCTTCGGATCCTGTTACCATGTATGTGATCACAGAATGTATATTTTAAAGGTATTCGTGATTATATAATTCATAAAGTTTATCTGTTATATGTTTATATACATTTAACATACATTAGTATATGTATGTTAACCCCATAGTCCTAATTTACCCATCCTCCCACCTTTCATTTTGGCTAACCATTAGTTTATTTGATAAGTCTGTGAGTGTCTTTTTCTGTGGAAATATGTTCATTGGTAGCAATCTTAGGATAACATGTATAAATGATATCATAGGATATTTGTCATACCCTTTTGACTTACTTAACCTTATATGATTATTCCTAGGCTCCACTGTAGTCGTAAAAACGGCATTGTTCATTTTTTTCGCGAAGCTACTATTCCATATGGTACATTTACCACTTCTTCTTTGTCCATTCATCTGTTTATGGACATTTTTTTTCCTTCCATGTCTTGGCTATTTCAATATTGTTTCAGTGCACATTTGCCTGCATCTGTCTTTCCGATTCTGGTGGTCTTAGGTTATAGGCCCAAAGGTGCCCTGCCGCATCATATGGTAGCTCAATTTTTACCTCTTCAAGCAGCTCGATTCAGTTTGCGTTAGTGCTGTTACCACTTTACATCCCACCAGCAGCTAGAAAGTACACAGTTCTCTAAAACCCCTTCAGCATTTATCGTTTGTAGACTTTTTGCTGATGGTCATGACCGGTGTGAGCTGCACCCTTTTTGACTGAATTTGCATGTGGCTAATAATTCCTTATACTGAGCTTTAGGCATGTCCTTTTTTTCTTTTCCTTTTTTTTTAAAGAGTGAGTACAACTTCCCTCCTCTTATTGACTTCTTGAAAAAATTCTCATGTGTTGAATTGTCTTGCCTATTCCCTACCCCAGGGCATTTTTGAGGGCGTGTGTCATTTACAGCCCTGCAGTCCTTGTGACTATATAAGCAACCATTAGCACTGGGTTTAAAGCTGCTGTTGTGGGAAACAGCCACAAGGCAGCAGCATTATTACGTTCTCATCTCTTGTTAATAGGGCAACAGACTTTTCCTGGAGGTAGTGTTCTGAGGTTGTAAATTAGAGTGGAATGTGCTGGGACAAGCCCCCAGAAGTTTATGTCTCCTTACTTAGGTTTCTTTTTTAAATTTAATTTCTATTTCTTATTGGAGGAAATTTGATTAGAGTGTTTTCATTGTCTGGCTGTACAGAATCTGCTCAATGATTCATACATATGTCAGTTCGTCTTCACATGCTGTTACCATGTGTTTGTTTACAGAATGTATATTTTGAAGGTATAGGTGATTATATAATTCATATAGTTTATATGTTATATGTTTATATACATTTAACATACATTAGTATATGTATGTTAACCCCATAGTCCTAATTTACCCATCTTCCCACCTTTCATTTTGGCTAACCTTTAGTTTATTTGATAAGTCTGTGAGTGTCTTTTTCTGTGGAAATATGTTCATTGGTAGCAATCTTAGGATAACATGTATAAATGATATCATACGATATTTGTCATACCCTTTTTACTTACTTAAAGTTATATGAATATTTATAGGCTCTACTGTAGTCCTGAAAACGGCATTCTTCATTTTTTCCCAAGGCTACCATTCCATTCTGTCCATATACCACTTCTTCTTTGCCCATTCATCTGTTTATGGACCTTTTTTTTCTTCCATGTCTTGGCTATTTCAGTATTGCTGCAGTGCACATTTGCCTGCCTCTGTCTTTCTGATTCTGGTGGTCTTAGTTTATAGGCCCAAAAGTTGCCCTGCCGCATCATATGGTAGCTCAATTTTTACCTTTTCAAGCAGCTCCATTCAGTTTGCGTTAGTGCTGTTACCACTTTAAATCCCAGCAGCAGCTAGAAGGTACACAGGTCTCTAAAACCCCTTCAGCATTTATAGTTTGTAGACTTTTTGCTGATGGTCCTGACTGGTGTGAGCTGAAACCTTTTTGAATTTGAATTTGCATGTGGCTAATAATTCCTTATACTGAGCTTTACGCATGTCCTTTTTTTTCTTTTCCTTTTTTTTTAAAGAGTGAGTACAACTTCCCTCCTCTGATTGATTTCTTGAAAAACTTCTCATGTGTTGAATTTTCTTGCCTATTCCCTACCCCAGGGCATTGTTGAGGGCCTGTGGCATTTACAGCGTGCAGTCCTTGTGACTATATAAGCAACCATTGGCACTGGGTTTAAAGCTGCTCTTGTGGGAAACAGCCACAAGGCGGCAGCATTATTACGTTCTCAACTCTTGTGACTTTGGCAACAGAGTCTTCCTGGAGGTAGGGTTCCGAGGTTGTAAATTAGAGTGGAATGTGCTGGGACAAGCCGCAGAAGTTTATGTCTCCTTACTTATGTTTGTTTTTTAAATATAATTTCTATTTCTTATCGGGGTAAATTTGATTGGAGTGTTTTGATTGTCTGGCTGTACAGAATCTGCTTAATGATTCCTACATATGTCTGTTCATCTTCGGATCCTGTTACCATGTATGTGATCACAGAATGTATATTTTAAAGGTATTCGTGATTATATAATTCATAAAGTTTATCTGTTATATGTTTATATACATTTAACATACATTAGTATATGTATGTTAACCCCATAGTCCTAATTTACCCATCCTCCCACCTTTCATTTTGGCTAACCATTAGTTTATTTGATAAGTCTGTGAGTGTCTTTTTCTGTGGAAATATGTTCATTGGTAGCAATCTTAGGATAACATGTATAAATGATATCATAGGATATTTGTCATACCCTTTTTACTTACTTAAAGTTATATGAATATTTACAGGCTCAACTGTAGTCCTGAAAACGGCATTGTTCATTTTTTCCCAAGGCTACCATTCCATTCTGTCCATATACCACTTCTTCTTTGTCCATTCATCTGTTTATGGACCTTTTTTTGCTTCCATGTCTTGGCTATTTCAGTATTGCTGCAGTGCACATTTGCCTGCCTCTGTCTTTCTGATTCTGGTGGTCTTAGTTTATAGGCCCAAAAGGTGCCCTGCCGCATCATATGATAGCTCAACTTTTACCTTTTCAAGCAGCTCCATTCAGTTTGCGTTAGTGCTGTTACCACTTTAAATCCCACCAGCAGCTAGAAGGTACACAGTTCTCTAAAACCCCTTCAGCATTTATAGTTTGTAGACTTTTTGCTGATGGTCCTGACTGGTGTGAGCTGCAACCTTTTTGAATTTGAATTTGCATGTGGCTAATAATTCTTTTTACTGAGCTTTACGCATGTCCTTTTTTTTCTTTTCCTTTTTTTTAAAGAGTGAGTACAACTTCCCTCCTCTTATTGATTTCTTGAAAAATTTCTCATGTCTTGAATTTTCTTGCCTATTCCCTACGCCAGGGGATGTTTTGAGGGCCTGTGTCATTTACAGCCCTGCAGTCCTTGTGACTATATAAGCAACCATTGGCACTGGGTTTAAAGTTGCTCTTGTGGGAAACAGCCACAAGGCGGCAGCATTATTACGTTCTCAACTCTTGTGACTTTGGCAACAGAGTCTTCCTGGAGGTAGGGTTCCGAGGTTGTAAATTAGAGTGGAATGTGCTTGAACATGCCCCCAGAAGTTTATGTCTCCTTATTTATGTTTGTTTTTTAAATTTAATTTCTATTTTTTATCGGAGCAAATTTGATTGGAGTGTTTTGATTGTCTGGCTGTACAGAATCTACTCAAAGATTCCTACATATGTCTCTTCATCTTCGGATCCTGTTACCATGTATGTGATCACAGAATGTATATTTTAAAGGTATTCGTGATTATATAATTCATAAAGTTTATCTGTTATATGTTTATATACATTTAACATACATTAGTATATGTATGTTAACCCCATAGTCCTAATTTACCCATCCTCCCACCTTTCATTTTGGCTAACCATTAGTTTATTTGATAAGTCTGTGAGTGTCTTTTTCTGTGGAAATATGTTCATTGGTAGCAATCTTAGGATAACATGTATAAATGATATCATAGGATATTTCTCATACCCTTTTGACTTACTTAACGTTATATGATTATTTCTAGGCCCAACTGTAGTCCTGAAAACGGCATTGTTCATATTTTTCCCGAGGCTACTATTCCATTCTGTCCATATACCACTTCTTCTTTTTCCATTCATCTGTTGATGGACCTTTTTTTGCTTCCATGTCTTGGCTATTTTAGTATTGCTGCAGTGCACATTTGCCTGCCTCTGTCTTTCTCATTCTGGTGGTCTTAGTTTATAGGCTCAAAAGGTACCCTTTCACATCATATGGTAGCTCAATTTTTACCTTGTAAAGCAGCTCCATTTAGTTTTTGTTAGTGCTGTTACCACTTTATATCCCACCAGCATCTAGGAGTTACACAGTTCTCTAAAACCCCTTCAGCATTTATAGTTTGTAGATTTTTGCTGATGGCCATTTGACTGGTGTGAGCTGAAACCTTTTTGGAGGTTGGATACGCATGTGGCTAATAATTCCTTATACTGAGCTTTAGGCATATCCTTTTTCTTCTTTTCCTTTTTTTGTTAAAGAGTGAATACAACTTCCCTCTTCATATTGACTTCTTGAAAAATTTCTCATGTGTTGAATTTTCTTGCCTATTCCCTACCCCAGGGCAATTTTTGAGGGCATGTGTCATTTAGACCCCTGCAGTCGTTGTGACTATTAAGCAACCATTAGCACTGGGTTTAAAACTGCTGTTGTGGGAAACAGCCACAAGGCGGCAGCATTATTACGTTCTCAACTCTTGTTACTACAGCAATAGAGTCTTCCTGGAGGTAGTGTTGCAAGGTTGTAAATTAGAGTGGAATGTGCTGGGACAAGCCCCCAGAAGTTTATGTCTCCTTACTTATGTTTGTTTATTAAATTTAATTTCTATTTCTTATCGGAGTAAATTTGATTCGAGTGTTTTGATTGTCTGGCTGTACAGAATCTGCTAAAAGACTCCTACATATGTCTGTTCATCTTCGGATCCTGTTACCATGTATGTGATTACAGAATGTATATTTTAAAGGTATTGGTGATTATATAATTAATATAGTTTATCTGTTATATGTTTATATACATTTAACATAACATTAGTATATGTATGTTAACCCCATAGTCCTAATTTACCCATCCTCCCACCTTTCATTTTGGCTAACCATTAGTTTATTTGATAAGTCTGTGAGTGTCTTTTTCTGTGGAAATATGTTCATTGGTAGCAATCTTAGGATAACATGTATAAATGATATCATAGGATATTTGTCATACCCTTTTGACTTACTTAACCTTATATGATTATTTCTAGGCTCCACTGTAGTCGTAAAAACGGCATTGTTCATTTTTTTCGCGAAGCTACTATTCCATATGGTACATTTACCACTTCGTCTTTGTCCATTCATCTGTTTATGGACATTTTTTTTCCTTTCATGTCTTGGCTATTTCAATATTGTTTCAGTGCACATTTGCCTGCATCTGTCTTTCCGATTCTGGTGGTCTTAGGTTATAGGCCCAAAGGTGCCCTGCCGCATCATATGGTAGCTCAATTTTTACCTCTTCAAGCAGCTCGATTCAGTTTGCGTTAGTGCTGTTACCACTTTACATCCCACCAGCAGCTAGAAAGTACACAGTTCTCTAAAACCCCTTCAGCATTTATCGTTTGTAGACTTTTTGCTGATGGTCATGACCGGTGTGAGCTGCACCCTTTTTGACTTTGAATTTGCATGTGGCTAATAATTCCTTATACTGAGCTTTAGGCATGTCCTTTTTTTCTTTTCCTTTTTTTTTAAAGAGTGAGTACAACTTCCCTCCTCTTATTGACTTCTTGAAAAAATTCTCATGTGTTGAATTGTCTTGCCTATTCCCTACCCCAGGGCATTTTTGAGGGCGTGTGTCATTTACAGCCCTGCAGTCCTTGTGACTATATAAGCAACCATTAGCACTGGGTTTAAAGCTGCTGTTGTGGGAAACAGCCACAAGGCAGCAGCATTATTACGTTCTCATCTCTTGTTAATAGGGCAACAGACTTTTCCTGGAGGTAGTGTTCTGAGGTTGTAAATTAGAGTGGAATGTGCTGGGACAAGCCCCCAGAAGTTTATGTCTCCTTACTTAGGTTTCTTTTTTAAATTTAATTTCTATTTCTTATTGGAGGAAATTTGATTAGAGTGTTTTCATTGTCTGGCTGTACAGAATCTGCTCAATGATTCATACATATGTCAGTTCGTCTTCACATGCTGTTACCATGTGTTTGTTTACAGAATGTATATTTTAAAGGTATTCGTGATTATATAATTCATAAAATTTATCTGTTATATGTTTATATACATTTAACATAACATTAGTATATGTATGTTAACCCCATAGTCCTAATTTACCCATCCTCCCACCTTTCATTTTGGCTAACCATTAGTTTATTTGATAAGTCTGTGAGTGTCTTTTTCTGTGGAAATATGTTCATTGGTAGCAATCTTAGGATAACATGTATAAATGATATCATACGATATTTGTCATACCCTTTTTACTTGCTTAAAGTTATATGAATATTTATAGGCTCTACTGTAGTCCTGAAAACGGCATTCTTCATTTTTTCCCAAGGCTACCATTCCATTCTGTCCATATACCACTTCTTCTTTGCCCATTCATCTGTTTATGGACCTTTTCTTGCTTCCATGTCTTGGCTATTTCAGTATTGCTGCAGTGCACATTTGCCTGCCTCTGTCTTTCTGATTCTGCTGGTCTTAGTTTATAGGCCCAAAAGTTGCCCTGCCGCATCATATGGTAGCTCAATTTTTACCTTTTCAAGCAGCTCCATTCAGTTTGCGTTAGTGCTGTTACCACTTTAAATCCCAGCAGCAGCTAGAAGGTACACAGGTCTCTAAAACCCCTTCAGCATTTATAGTTTGTAGACTTTTTGCTGATGGTCCTGACTGGTGTGAGCTGAAACCTTTTTGAATTTGAATTTGCATGTGGCTAATAATTCCTTATACTGAGCTTTACGCATGTCCTTTTTATTCTTTTCCTTTTTTTTTAAAGAGTGAGTACAACTTCCCTCCTCTGATTGATTTCTTGAAAAACTTCTCATGTGTTGAATTTTCTTGCCTATTCCCTACCCCAGAGCATTGTTGAGGGCCTGTGGCATTTACAGCGTGCCGTCCTTGTGACTATATAAGCAACCATTGGCACTGGGTTTAAAGCTGCTCTTGTGGGAAACAGCCACAAGGCGGCAGCATTATTACGTTCTCAACTCTTGTGACTTTGGCAACAGAGTCTTCCTGGAGGTAGGGTTCCGAGGTTGTAAATTAGAGTGGAATGTGCTGGGACAAGCCGCAGAAGTTTATGTCTCCTTACTTATGTTTGTTTTTTAAATATAATTTCTATTTCTTATCGGGGTAAATTTGATTGGAGTGTTTTGATTGTCTGGCTGTACAGAATCTGCTTAATGATTCCTACATATGTCTGTTCATCTTTGGATCCTGTTACCATGTATGTGATCACATAATGTATATTTTAAAGGTATTCGTGATTATATAATTCATAAAGTTTATCTGTTATATGTTTATATACATTTAACATACATTAGTATATGTATGTTAACCCCATAGTCCTAACTTACCCATCCTCCCACCTTTCATTTTGGCTAACCATTAGTTTATTTGATAAGTCTGTGAGTGTCTTTTTCTGTGGAAATATGTTCATTGGTAGCAATCTTAGGATAACATGCATAAATGATATCACAGGATATGTGTCATACCCTTTTTACTTACTTAACGTTATATGATTATTTCTAGGCTCAACTGTAGTCCTGAAAACGGCATTGTTCATTTTTTTCCCGAGGCTACTATTCCATTCTGTCTATATACCACTTCTTCTTTGTCCATTCATTTGTTTATGGACCTTTTTTTGCTTCCATGTCTTGGCTATTTTAGTATTGCTGCAGTGCACATTTGCCTGCCTCTGTCTTTCTCATTCTGGTGGTCTTAGTTTATAGGCTCAAAAGGTACCCTTTCGCATCATATGGTAGCTCAACTTTTACCTTGTAAAGCAGCTCCATTCAGTTTTTTTTAGTGCTGTTACCACTGTATATCCCACCAGCATCTAGGAGTTACACAGTTCTCTAAAACCCCTTCAGCATTTATAGTTTGTAGATTTTTGCTGATGGCCATTTGACTGGTGTGAGCTGAAACCTTTTTGGAGGTTGGATACGCATGTGGCTAATAATTCCTTATACTGAGCTTTAGGCATATCCTTTTTCTTCTTTTCCTTTTTTTGTTAAAGAGTGAATACAACTTCCCTCTTCATATTGACTTCTTAAAAAATTTCTCATGTGTTGAATTTTCTTGCCTATTCCCTACCCCAGGGCAATTTTTGAGGGCAGGTGTCATTTAGACCCCTGCAGTCGTTGTGACTATTAAGCAACCAATAGCACTGGGTTTAAAGCTGCTGTTGTGGGAAACAGCCACAAGGCGGCAGCATTATTACGTTCTCAACTCTTGTTAGTAGTGCAACAGAGTCTTCCTGGAGGTCGTGTTCCGAGGTTGTAAATTAGATTGGAATGTGCTGGGACAAGCCCCCAGAAGTTTATGTCTCCTTACTTATGTTTGTTTTTTAAGTTTAAATTCTATTTCTTATCGGAGTAAATTTGATTAGAGTGTTTTGATTGTCTGGCTGTACAGAATCTGCTCAATGATTCATGCATATGTCTGTTCATCTTCGGATCCTGTTACCATGTATGTGATTACAAAATGTATATTTTATTTTTTTTTTTTTATAAATTTATTTATTTATTTTTGGCTGTGTTGGGTCTTCGTTTCTGTGCGAGGGCTTTCTCTAGTTGAGGCGAGCGGGGGCCAGTCTTCATCGCGGTGCGCGGGCCTCTTACTATCGTGGCCTCTCTTGTTGCGGAGCACAGGCTCCAGACGCGCAGGCTCAGTAGTTGCGGCACACGGGCTTAGTTGCTCCGCGGCATGTGGGATCTTCCCAGACCAGGGCTCGAACCCATGTCCCCTGCATTGGCAGGCAGATTCTCAACCACTGCACCACCAGGGAAGCCCCAAAATGTATATTTTAAAGGTCCTGGTGATTATATAATACATATAGTTTATCTGTTATATGTTTATATACATTTAACATACATTAGTATATGTATGTTAACCCCATAGTCCTAATTTACCCATCCTCCCACCTTTCATTTTGGCTAACCATTAGTTTATTTGATTAATCTGTGAGTGTCTTTTTCTGTGGAAATATGTTCATTGGTAGCAATCTTAGGATAACGTGTATAAATGATATCATAGGATATTTGTCATACCCTTTTTACTTACTTAAAGTTATATGACTATTTACAGGCTCAACTGTAGTCCTGAAAACGGCATTGTTCATTTTTTCCCAAGGCTACCATTCCATTCTGTCCATATACCACTTCTTCTTTGTCCATTCATCTGTTTATGGACCTTTTTTTGCTTCCATGTCTTGGCTATTTCAGTATTGCTGCAGTGCACATTTGCCTGCCTCTGTCTTTCTGATTCTGGTGGTCTTATAGGCCCAAAAGGTGCCCTGCCGCATCATATGATAGCTCAATTTTTACCTTTTCAAGCAGCTCCATTCAGTTTGCGTTAGTGCTGTTACCACTTTAAATCCCACCAGCAGCTAGAAGGTACACAGTTCTCTAAAACCCCTTCAGCATTTATAGTTTGTAGACTTTTTGCTGATGGTCCTGACTGGTGTGAGCTGAAACCTTTTTGAATTTGAATTTGCATGTGGCTAATAATTCCTTATACTGAGCTTTACGCATGTCCTTTTTTTTCTTTTCCTTTTTTTTAAAGAGTGAGTACAACTTCCCTCCTCTTATTGATTTCTTGAAAAATTTCTCATGTCTTGAATTTTCTTGCCTGTTCCCTATGCCAGGGGATGTTTTGAGGGCCTGTGTCATTTACAGCCCTGCAGTCCTTGTGACTATATAAGCAACCATTGGCACTGGGTTTAAAGTTGCTCTTGTGGGAAACAGCCACAAGGCGGCAGCATTATTACGTTCTCAACTCTTGTGACTTTGGCAACAGAGTCTTCCTGGAGGTAGGGTTCCGAGGTTGTAAATTAGAGTGGAATGTGCTTGAACATGCCCCCAGAAGTTTATGTCTCCTTACTTATGTTTGTTTTTTAAATATAATTTCTATTTCTTATCGGGGTAAATTTGATTGGAGTGTTTTGATTGTCTGGCTGTACAGAATCTGCTTAATGATTCCTACATATGTCTGTTCATCTTCGGATCCTGTTACCATGTATGTGATCACAGAATGTATATTTTAAAGGTATTCGTGATTATATAATTCATAAAGTTTATCTGTTATATGTTTATATACATTTAACATACATTAGTATATGTATGTTAACCCCATAGTCCTAATTTACCCATCCTCCCACCTTTCATTTTGGCTAACCATTAGTTTATTTGATAAGTCTGTGAGTGTCTTTTTCTGTGGAAATATGTTCATTGGTAGCAATCTTAGGATAACATGTATAAATGATATCATAGGATATTTGTCATACCCTTTTGACTTACTTAACCTTATATGATTATTCCTAGGCTCCACTGTAGTCGTAAAAACGGCATTGTTCATTTTTTTCGCGAAGCTACTATTCCATATGGTACATTTACCACTTCTTCTTTGTCCATTCATCTGTTTATGGACATTTTTTTTCCTTCCATGTCTTGGCTATTTCAATATTGTTTCAGTGCACATTTGCCTGCATCTGTCTTTCCGATTCTGGTGGTCTTAGGTTATAGGCCCAAAGGTGCCCTGCCGCATCATATGGTAGCTCAATTTTTACCTCTTCAAGCAGCTCGATTCAGTTTGCGTTAGTGCTGTTACCACTTTACATCCCACCAGCAGCTAGAAAGTACACAGTTCTCTAAAACCCCTTCAGCATTTATCGTTTGTAGACTTTTTGCTGATGGTCATGACCGGTGTGAGCTGCACCCTTTTTGACTGAATTTGCATGTGGCTAATAATTCCTTATACTGAGCTTTAGGCATGTCCTTTTTTTCTTTTCCTTTTTTTTTAAAGAGTGAGTACAACTTCCCTCCTCTTATTGACTTCTTGAAAAAATTCTCATGTGTTGAATTTTCTTGCCTATTCCCTACCCCAGGGCATTTTTGAGGGCGTGTGTCATTTACAGCCCTGCAGTCCTTGTGACTATATAAGCAACCATTAGCACTGGGTTTAAAGCTGCTGTTGTGGGAAACAGCCACAAGGCAGCAGCATTATTACGTTCTCATCTCTTGTTAATAGGGCAACAGACTTTTCCTGGAGGTAGTGTTCTGAGGTTGTAAATTAGAGTGGAATGTGCTGGGACAAGCCCCCAGAAGTTTATGTCTCCTTACTTAGGTTTCTTTTTTAAATTTAATTTCTATTTCTTATTGGAGGAAATTTGATTAGAGTGTTTTCATTGTCTGGCTGTACAGAATCTGCTCAATGATTCATACATATGTCAGTTCGTCTTCACATGCTGTTACCATGTGTTTGTTTACAGAATGTATATTTTGAAGGTATAGGTGATTATATAATTCATATAGTTTATATGTTATATGTTTATATACATTTAACATACATTAGTATATGTATGTTAACCCCATAGTCCTAATTTACCCATCTTCCCACCTTTCATTTTGGCTAACCTTTAGTTTATTTGATAAGTCTGTGAGTGTCTTTTTCTGTGGAAATATGTTCATTGGTAGCAATCTTAGGATAACATGTATAAATGATATCATACGATATTTGTCATACCCTTTTTACTTACTTAAAGTTATATGAATATTTATAGGCTCTACTGTAGTCCTGAAAACGGCATTCTTCATTTTTTCCCAAGGCTACCATTCCATTCTGTCCATATACCACTTCTTCTTTGCCCATTCATCTGTTTATGGACCTTTTTTTGCTTCCATGTCTTGGCTATTTCAGTATTGCTGCAGTGCACATTTGCCTGCCTCTGTCTTTCTGATTCTGGTGGTCTTAGTTTATAGGCCCAAAAGTTGCCCTGCCGCATCATATGGTAGCTCAATTTTTACCTTTTCAAGCAGCTCCATTCAGTTTGCGTTAGTGCTGTTACCACTTTAAATCCCAGCAGCAGCTAGAAGGTACACAGGTCTCTAAAACCCCTTCAGCATTTATAGTTTGTAGACTTTTTGCTGATGGTCCTGACTGGTGTGAGCTGAAACCTTTTTGAATTTGAATTTGCATGTGGCTAATAATTCCTTATACTGAGCTTTACGCATGTCCTTTTTTTTCTTTTCCTTTTTTTTTAAAGAGTGAGTACAACTTCCCTCCTCTGATTGATTTCTTGAAAAACTTCTCATGTGTTGAATTTTCTTGCCTATTCCCTACCCCAGGGCATTGTTGAGGGCCTGTGGCATTTACAGCGTGCAGTCCTTGTGACTATATAAGCAACCATTGGCACTGGGTTTAAAGCTGCTCTTGTGGGAAACAGCCACAAGGCGGCAGCATTATTACGTTCTCAACTCTTGTGACTTTGGCAACAGAGTCTTCCTGGAGGTAGGGTTCCGAGGTTGTAAATTAGAGTGGAATGTGCTGGGACAAGCCGCAGAAGTTTATGTCTCCTTACTTATGTTTGTTTTTTAAATATAATTTCTATTTCTTATCGGGGTAAATTTGATTGGAGTGTTTTGATTGTCTGGCTGTACAGAATCTGCTTAATGATTCCTACATATGTCTGTTCATCTTCGGATCCTGTTACCATGTATGTGATCACAGAATGTATATTTTAAAGGTATTCGTGATTATATAATTCATAAAGTTTATCTGTTATATGTTTATATACATTTAACATACATTAGTATATGTATGTTAACCCCATAGTCCTAATTTACCCATCCTCCCACCTTTCATTTTGGCTAACCATTAGTTTATTTGATAAGTCTGTGAGTGTCTTTTTCTGTGGAAATATGTTCATTGGTAGCAATCTTAGGATAACATGTATAAATGATATCATAGGATATTTGTCATACCCTTTTTACTTACTTAAAGTTATATGAATATTTACAGGCTCAACTGTAGTCCTGAAAACGGCATTGTTCATTTTTTCCCAAGGCTACCATTCCATTCTGTCCATATACCACTTCTTCTTTGTCCATTCATCTGTTTATGGACCTTTTTTTGCTTCCATGTCTTGGCTATTTCAGTATTGCTGCAGTGCACATTTGCCTGCCTCTGTCTTTCTGATTCTGGTGGTCTTAGTTTATAGGCCCAAAAGGTGCCCTGCCGCATCATATGATAGCTCAACTTTTACCTTTTCAAGCAGCTCCATTCAGTTTGCGTTAGTGCTGTTACCACTTTAAATCCCACCAGCAGCTAGAAGGTACACAGTTCTCTAAAACCCCTTCAGCATTTATAGTTTGTAGACTTTTTGCTGATGGTCCTGACTGGTGTGAGCTGAAACCTTTTTGAATTTGAATTTGCATGTGGCTAATAATTCTTTTTACTGAGCTTTACGCATGTCCTTTTTTTTCTTTTCCTTTTTTTTAAAGAGTGAGTACAACTTCCCTCCTCTTATTGATTTCTTGAAAAATTTCTCATGTCTTGAATTTTCTTGCCTATTCCCTACGCCAGGGGATGTTTTGAGGGCCTGTGTCATTTACAGCCCTGCAGTCCTTGTGACTATATAAGCAACCATTGGCACTGGGTTTAAAGTTGCTCTTGTGGGAAACAGCCACAAGGCGGCAGCATTATTACGTTCTCAACTCTTGTGACTTTGGCAACAGAGTCTTCCTGGAGGTAGGGTTCCGAGGTTGTAAATTAGAGTGGAATGTGCTTGAACATGCCCCCAGAAGTTTATGTCTCCTTATTTATGTTTGTTTTTTAAATTTAATTTCTATTTTTTATCGGAGCAAATTTGATTGGAGTGTTTTGATTGTCTGGCTGTACAGAATCTACTCAAAGATTCCTACATATGTCTGTTCATCTTCGGATCCTGTTACCATGTATGTGATCACAGAATGTATATTTTAAAGGTATTCGTGATTATATAATTCATAAAGTTTATCTGTTATATGTTTATATACATTTAACATACATTAGTATATGTATGTGAACCCCATAGTCCTAATTTACCCATCCTCCCACCTTTCATTTTGGCTAACCATTAGTTTATTTGATAAGTCTGTGAGTGTCTTTTTCTGTGGAAATATGTTCATTGGTAGCAATCTTAGGATAACATGTATAAATGATATCATAGGATATTTCTCATACCCTTTTGACTTACTTAACGTTATATGATTATTTCTAGGCCCAACTGTAGTCCTGAAAACGGCATTGTTCATATTTTTCCCGAGGCTACTATTCCATTCTGTCCATATACCACTTCTTCTTTTTCCATTCATCTGTTGATGGACCTTTTTTTGCTTCCATGTCTTGGCTATTTTAGTATTGCTGCAGTGCACATTTGCCTGCCTCTGTCTTTCTCATTCTGGTGGTCTTAGTTTATAGGCTCAAAAGGTACCCTTTCACATCATATGGTAGCTCAATTTTTACCTTGTAAAGCAGCTCCATTTAGTTTTTGTTAGTGCTGTTACCACTTTATATCCCACCAGCATCTAGGAGTTACACAGTTCTCTAAAACCCCTTCAGCATTTATAGTTTGTAGATTTTTGCTGATGGCCATTTGACTGGTGTGAGCTGAAACCTTTTTGGAGGTTGGATACGCATGTGGCTAATAATTCCTTATACTGAGCTTTAGGCATATCCTTTTTCTTCTTTTCCTTTTTTTGTTAAAGAGTGAATACAACTTCCCTCTTCATATTGACTTCTTGAAAAATTTCTCATGTGTTGAATTTTCTTGCCTATTCCCTACCCCAGGGCAATTTTTGAGGGCATGTGTCATTTAGACCCCTGCAGTCGTTGTGACTATTAAGCAACCATTAGCACTGGGTTTAAAACTGCTGTTGTGGGAAACAGCCACAAGGCGGCAGCATTATTACGTTCTCAACTCTTGTTACTACAGCAATAGAGTCTTCCTGGAGGTAGTGTTGCAAGGTTGTAAATTAGAGTGGAATGTGCTGGGACAAGCCCCCAGAAGTTTATGTCTCCTTACTTATGTTTGTTTATTAAATTTAATTTCTATTTCTTATCGGAGTAAATTTGATTAGAGTGTTTTGATTGTCTGGCTGTACAGAATCTGCTAAAAGACTCCTACATATGTCTGTTCATCTTCGGATCCTGTTACCATGTATGTGATTACAGAATGTATATTTTAAAGGTATTGGTGATTATATAATTAATATAGTTTATCTGTTATATGTTTATATACATTTAACATAACATTAGTATATGTATGTTAACCCCATAGTCCTAATTTACCCATCCTCCCACCTTTCATTTTGGCTAACCATTAGTTTATTTGATAAGTCTGTGAGTGTCTTTTTCTGTGGAAATATGTTCATTGGTAGCAATCTTAGGATAACATGTATAAATGATATCATAGGATATTTGTCATACCCTTTTGACTTACTTAACCTTATATGATTATTCCTAGGCTCCACTGTAGTCGTAAAAACGGCATTGTTCATTTTTTTCGCGAAGCTACTATTCCATATGGTACATTTACCACTTCGTCTTTGTCCATTCATCTGTTTATGGACATTTTTTTTCCTTTCATGTCTTGGCTATTTCAATATTGTTTCAGTGCACATTTGCCTGCATCTGTCTTTCCGATTCTGGTGGTCTTAGGTTATAGGCCCAAAGGTGCCCTGCCGCATCATATGGTAGCTCAATTTTTACCTCTTCAAGCAGCTCGATTCAGTTTGCGTTAGTGCTGTTACCACTTTACATCCCACCAGCAGCTAGAAAGTACACAGTTCTCTAAAACCCCTTCAGCATTTATCGTTTGTAGACTTTTTGCTGATGGTCATGACCGGTGTGAGCTGCACCCTTTTTGACTTTGAATTTGCATGTGGCTAATAATTCCTTATACTGAGCTTTAGGCATGTCCTTTTTTTCTTTTCCTTTTTTTTTAAAGAGTGAGTACAACTTCCCTCCTCTTATTGACTTCTTGAAAAAATTCTCATGTGTTGAATTTTCTTGCCTATTCCCTACCCCAGGGCATTTTTGAGGGCGTGTGTCATTTACAGCCCTGCAGTCCTTGTGACTATATAAGCAACCATTAGCACTGGGTTTAAAGCTGCTGTTGTGGGAAACAGCCACAAGGCAGCAGCATTATTACGTTCTCATCTCTTGTTAATAGGGCAACAGACTTTTCCTGGAGGTAGTGTTCTGAGGTTGTAAATTAGAGTGGAATGTGCTGGGACAAGCCCCCAGAAGTTTATGTCTCCTTACTTAGGTTTCTTTTTTAAATTTAATTTCTATTTCTTATTGGAGGAAATTTGATTAGAGTGTTTTCATTGTCTGGCTGTACAGAATCTGCTCAATGATTCATACATATGTCAGTTCGTCTTCACATGCTGTTACCATGTGTTTGTTTACAGAATGTATATTTTAAAGGTATTCGTGATTATATAATTCATAAAATTTATCTGTTATATGTTTATATACATTTAACATAACATTAGTATATGTATGTTAACCCCATAGTCCTAATTTACCCATCCTCCCACCTTTCATTTTGGCTAACCATTAGTTTATTTGATAAGTCTGTGAGTGTCTTTTTCTGTGGAAATATGTTCATTGGTAGCAATCTTAGGATAACATGTATAAATGATATCATACGATATTTGTCATACCCTTTTTACTTACTTAAAGTTATATGAATATTTATAGGCTCTACTGTAGTCCTGAAAACGGCATTCTTCATTTTTTCCCAAGGCTACCATTCCATTCTGTCCATATACCACTTCTTCTTTGCCCATTCATCTGTTTATGGACCTTTTCTTGCTTCCATGTCTTGGCTATTTCAGTATTGCTGCAGTGCACATTTGCCTGCCTCTGTCTTTCTGATTCTGGTGGTCTTAGTTTATAGGCCCAAAAGTTGCCCTGCCGCATCATATGGTAGCTCAATTTTTACCTTTTCAAGCAGCTCCATTCAGTTTGCGTTAGTGCTGTTACCACTTTAAATCCCAGCAGCAGCTAGAAGGTACACAGGTCTCTAAAACCCCTTCAGCATTTATAGTTTGTAGACTTTTTGCTGATGGTCCTGACTGGTGTGAGCTGAAACCTTTTTGAATTTGAATTTGCATGTGGCTAATAATTCCTTATACTGAGCTTTACGCATGTCCTTTTTATTCTTTTCCTTTTTTTTTAAAGAGTGAGTACAACTTCCCTCCTCTGATTGATTTCTTGAAAAACTTCTCATGTGTTGAATTTTCTTGCCTATTCCCTACCCCAGAGCATTGTTGAGGGCCTGTGGCATTTACAGCGTGCCGTCCTTGTGACTATATAAGCAACCATTGGCACTGGGTTTAAAGCTGCTCTTGTGGGAAACAGCCACAAGGCGGCAGCATTATTACGTTCTCAACTCTTGTGACTTTGGCAACAGAGTCTTCCTGGAGGTAGGGTTCCGAGGTTGTAAATTAGAGTGGAATGTGCTGGGACAAGCCGCAGAAGTTTATGTCTCCTTACTTATGTTTGTTTTTTAAATATAATTTCTATTTCTTATCGGGGTAAATTTGATTGGAGTGTTTTGATTGTCTGGCTGTACAGAATCTGCTTAATGATTCCTACATATGTCTGTTCATCTTTGGATCCTGTTACCATGTATGTGATCACATAATGTATATTTTAAAGGTATTCGTGATTATATAATTCATAAAGTTTATCTGTTATATGTTTATATACATTTAACATACATTAGTATATGTATGTTAACCCCATAGTCCTAACTTACCCATCCTCCCACCTTTCATTTTGGCTAACCATTAGTTTATTTGATAAGTCTGTGAGTGTCTTTTTCTGTGGAAATATGTTCATTGGTAGCAATCTTAGGATAACATGCATAAATGATATCACAGGATATGTGTCATACCCTTTTTACTTACTTAACGTTATATGATTATTTCTAGGCTCAACTGTAGTCCTGAAAACGGCATTGTTCATTTTTTTCCCGAGGCTACTATTCCATTCTGTCTATATACCACTTCTTCTTTGTCCATTCATTTGTTTATGGACCTTTTTTTGCTTCCATGTCTTGGCTATTTTAGTATTGCTGCAGTGCACATTTGCCTGCCTCTGTCTTTCTCATTCTGGTGGTCTTAGTTTATAGGCTCAAAAGGTACCCTTTCGCATCATATGGTAGCTCAACTTTTACCTTGTAAAGCAGCTCCATTCAGTTTTTTTTAGTGCTGTTACCACTTTATATCCCACCAGCATCTAGGAGTTACACAGTTCTCTAAAACCCCTTCAGCATTTATAGTTTGTAGATTTTTGCTGATGGCCATTTGACTGGTGTGAGCTGAAACCTTTTTGGAGGTTGGATACGCATGTGGCTAATAATTCCTTATACTGAGCTTTAGGCATATCCTTTTTCTTCTTTTCCTTTTTTTGTTAAAGAGTGAATACAACTTCCCTCTTCATATTGACTTCTTAAAAAATTTCTCATGTGTTGAATTTTCTTGCCTATTCCCTACCCCAGGGCAATTTTTGAGGGCAGGTGTCATTTAGACCCCTGCAGTCGTTGTGACTATTAAGCAACCAATAGCACTGGGTTTAAAGCTGCTGTTGTGGGAAACAGCCACAAGGCGGCAGCATTATTACGTTCTCAACTCTTGTTAGTAGTGCAACAGAGTCTTCCTGGAGGTCGTGTTCCGAGGTTGTAAATTAGAGTGGAATGTGCTGGGACAAGCCCCCAGAAGTTTATGTCTCCTTACTTATGTTTGTTTTTTAAGTTTAAATTCTATTTCTTATCGGAGTAAATTTGATTAGAGTGTTTTGATTGTCTGGCTGTACAGAATCTGCTCAATGATTCATGCATATGTCTGTTCATCTTCGGATCCTGTTACCATGTATGTGATTACAAAATGTATATTTTATTTTTTTTTTTTTTATAAATTTATTTATTTATTTTTGGCTGTGTTGGGTCTTCGTTTCTGTGCGAGGGCTTTCTCTAGTTGCGGCGAGCGGGGGCCAGTCTTCATCGCGGTGCGCGGGCCTCTTACTATCGTGGCCTCTCTTGTTGCGGAGCACAGGCTCCAGACGCGCAGGCTCAGTAGTTGCGGCACACGGGCTTAGTTGCTCCGCGGCATGTGGGATCTTCCCAGACCAGGGCTCGAACCCATGTCCCCTGCATTGGCAGGCAGATTCTCAACCACTGCACCACCAGGGAAGCCCCAAAATGTATATTTTAAAGGTCCTGGTGATTATATAATACATATAGTTTATCTGTTATATGTTTATATACATTTAACATACATTAGTATATGTATGTTAACCCCATAGTCCTAATTTACCCATCCTCCCACCTTTCATTTTGGCTAACCATTAGTTTATTTGATTAATCTGTGAGTGTCTTTTTCTGTGGAAATATGTTCATTGGTAGCAATCTTAGGATAACGTGTATAAATGATATCATAGGATATTTGTCATACCCTTTTTACTTACTTAAAGTTATATGACTATTTACAGGCTCAACTGTAGTCCTGAAAACGGCATTGTTCATTTTTTCCCAAGGCTACCATTCCATTCTGTCCATATACCACTTCTTCTTTGTCCATTCATCTGTTTATGGACCTTTTTTTGCTTCCATGTCTTGGCTATTTCAGTATTGCTGCAGTGCACATTTGCCTGCCTCTGTCTTTCTGATTCTGGTGGTCTTATAGGCCCAAAAGGTGCCCTGCCACATCATATGATAGCTCAATTTTTACCTTTTCAAGCAGCTCCATTCAGTTTGCGTTAGTGCTGTTACCACTTTAAATCCCACCAGCAGCTAGAAGGTACACAGTTCTCTAAAACCCCTTCAGCATTTATAGTTTGTAGACTTTTTGCTGATGGTCCTGACTGGTGTGAGCTGAAACCTTTTTGAATTTGAATTTGCATGTGGCTAATAATTCCTTATACTGAGCTTTACGCATGTCCTTTTTTTTCTTTTCCTTTTTTTTAAAGAGTGAGTACAACTTCCCTCCTCTTATTGATTTCTTGAAAAATTTCTCATGTCTTGAATTTTCTTGCCTGTTCCCTATGCCAGGGGATGTTTTGAGGGCCTGTGTCATTTACAGCCCTGCAGTCCTTGTGACTATATAAGCAACCATTGGCACTGGGTTTAAAGTTGCTCTTGTGGGAAACAGCCACAAGGCGGCAGCATTATTACGTTCTCAACTCTTGTGACTTTGGCAACAGAGTCTTCCTGGAGGTAGGGTTCCGAGGTTGTAAATTAGAGTGGAATGTGCTTGAACATGCCCCCAGAAGTTTATGTCTCCTTACTTATGTTTGTTTTTTAAATATAATTTCTATTTCTTATCGGGGTAAATTTGATTGGAGTGTTTTGATTGTCTGGCTGTACAGAATCTGCTTAATGATTCCTACATATGTCTGTTCATCTTCGGATCCTGTTACCATGTATGTGATCACAGAATGTATATTTTAAAGGTATTCGTGATTATATAATTCATAAAGTTTATCTGTTATATGTTTATATACATTTAACATACATTAGTATATGTATGTTAACCCCATAGTCCTAATTTACCCATCCTCCCACCTTTCATTTTGGCTAACCATTAGTTTATTTGATAAGTCTGTGAGTGTCTTTTTCTGTGGAAATATGTTCATTGGTAGCAATCTTAGGATAACATGTATAAATGATATCATAGGATATTTGTCATACCCTTTTGACTTACTTAACCTTATATGATTATTCCTAGGCTCCACTGTAGTCGTAAAAACGGCATTGTTCATTTTTTTCGCGAAGCTACTATTCCATATGGTACATTTACCACTTCTTCTTTGTCCATTCATCTGTTTATGGACATTTTTTTTCCTTCCATGTCTTGGCTATTTCAATATTGTTTCAGTGCACATTTGCCTGCATCTGTCTTTCCGATTCTGGTGGTCTTAGGTTATAGGCCCAAAGGTGCCCTGCCGCATCATATGGTAGCTCAATTTTTACCTCTTCAAGCAGCTCGATTCAGTTTGCGTTAGTGCTGTTACCACTTTACATCCCACCAGCAGCTAGAAAGTACACAGTTCTCTAAAACCCCTTCAGCATTTATCGTTTGTAGACTTTTTGCTGATGGTCATGACCGGTGTGAGCTGCACCCTTTTTGACTGAATTTGCATGTGGCTAATAATTCCTTATACTGAGCTTTAGGCATGTCCTTTTTTTCTTTTCCTTTTTTTTTAAAGAGTGAGTACAACTTCCCTCCTCTTATTGACTTCTTGAAAAAATTCTCATGTGTTGAATTTTCTTGCCTATTCCCTACCCCAGGGCATTTTTGAGGGCGTGTGTCATTTACAGCCCTGCAGTCCTTGTGACTATATAAGCAACCATTAGCACTGGGTTTAAAGCTGCTGTTGTGGGAAACAGCCACAAGGCAGCAGCATTATTACGTTCTCATCTCTTGTTCATAGGGCAACAGACTTTTCCTGGAGGTAGTGTTCTGAGGTTGTAAATTAGAGTGGAATGTGCTGGGACAAGCCCCCAGAAGTTTATGTCTCCTTACTTAGGTTTCTTTTTTAAATTTAATTTCTATTTCTTATTGGAGGAAATTTGATTAGAGTGTTTTCATTGTCTGGCTGTACAGAATCTGCTCAATGATTCATACATATGTCAGTTCGTCTTCACATGCTGTTACCATGTGTTTGTTTACAGAATGTATATTTTGAAGGTATAGGTGATTATATAATTCATATAGTTTATATGTTATATGTTTATATACATTTAACATACATTAGTATATGTATGTTAACCCCATAGTCCTAATTTACCCATCTTCCCACCTTTCATTTTGGCTAACCTTTAGTTTATTTGATAAGTCTGTGAGTGTCTTTTTCTGTGGAAATATGTTCATTGGTAGCAATCTTAGGATAACATGTATAAATGATATCATACGATATTTGTCATACCCTTTTTACTTACTTAAAGTTATATGAATATTTATAGGCTCTACTGTAGTCCTGAAAACGGCATTCTTCATTTTTTCCCAAGGCTACCATTCCATTCTGTCCATATACCACTTCTTCTTTGCCCATTCATCTGTTTATGGACCTTTTTTTGCTTCCATGTCTTGGCTATTTCAGTATTGCTGCAGTGCACATTTGCCTGCCTCTGTCTTTCTGATTCTGGTGGTCTTAGTTTATAGGCCCAAAAGTTGCCCTGCCGCATCATATGGTAGCTCAATTTTTACCTTTTCAAGCAGCTCCATTCAGTTTGCGTTAGTGCTGTTACCACTTTAAATCCCAGCAGCAGCTAGAAGGTACACAGGTCTCTAAAACCCCTTCAGCATTTATAGTTTGTAGACTTTTTGCTGATGGTCCTGACTGGTGTGAGCTGAAACCTTTTTGAATTTGAATTTGCATGTGGCTAATAATTCCTTATACTGAGCTTTACGCATGTCCTTTTTTTTCTTTTCCTTTTTTTTTAAAGAGTGAGTACAACTTCCCTCCTCTGATTGATTTCTTGAAAAACTTCTCATGTGTTGAATTTTCTTGCCTATTCCCTACCCCAGGGCATTGTTGAGGGCCTGTGGCATTTACAGCGTGCAGTCCTTGTGACTATATAAGCAACCATTGGCACTGGGTTTAAAGCTGCTCTTGTGGGAAACAGCCACAAGGCGGCAGCATTATTACGTTCTCAACTCTTGTGACTTTGGCAACAGAGTCTTCCTGGAGGTAGGGTTCCGAGGTTGTAAATTAGAGTGGAATGTGCTGGGACAAGCCGCAGAAGTTTATGTCTCCTTACTTATGTTTGTTTTTTAAATATAATTTCTATTTCTTATCGGGGTAAATTTGATTGGAGTGTTTTGATTGTCTGGCTGTACAGAATCTGCTTAATGATTCCTACATATGTCTGTTCATCTTCGGATCCTGTTACCATGTATGTGATCACAGAATGTATATTTTAAAGGTATTCGTGATTATATAATTCATAAAGTTTATCTGTTATATGTTTATATACATTTAACATACATTAGTATATGTATGTTAACCCCATAGTCCTAATTTACCCATCCTCCCACCTTTCATTTTGGCTAACCATTAGTTTATTTGATAAGTCTGTGAGTGTCTTTTTCTGTGGAAATATGTTCATTGGTAGCAATCTTAGGATAACATGTATAAATGATATCATAGGATATTTGTCATACCCTTTTTACTTACTTAAAGTTATATGAATATTTACAGGCTCAACTGTAGTCCTGAAAACGGCTTGTTCATTTTTTCCCAAGGCTACCATTCCATTCTGTCCATATACCACTTCTTCTTTGTCCATTCATCTGTTTATGGACCTTTTTTTGCTTCCATGTCTTGGCTATTTCAGTATTGCTGCAGTGCACATTTGCCTCCCTCTGTCTTTCTGATTCTGGTGGTCTTAGTTTATAGGCCCAAAAGGTGCCCTGCCGCATCATATGATAGCTCAACTTTTACCTTTTCAAGCAGCTCCATTCAGTTTGCGTTAGTGCTGTTACCACTTTAAATCCCACCAGCAGCTAGAAGGTACACAGTTCTCTAAAACCCCTTCAGCATTTATAGTTTGTAGACTTTTTGCTGATGGTCCTGACTGGTGTGAGCTGAAACCTTTTTGAATTTGAATTTGCATGTGGCTAATAATTCTTTTTACTGAGCTTTACGCATGTCCTTTTTTTTCTTTTCCTTTTTTTTAAAGAGTGAGTACAACTTCCCTCCTCTTATTGATTTCTTGAAAAATTTCTCATGTCTTGAATTTTCTTGCCTATTCCCTACGCCAGGGGATGTTTTGAGGGCCTGTGTCATTTACAGCCCTGCAGTCCTTGTGACTATATAAGCAACCATTGGCACTGGGTTTAAAGTTGCTCTTGTGGGAAACAGCCACAAGGCGGCAGCATTATTACGTTCTCAACTCTTGTGACTTTGGCAACAGAGTCTTCCTGGAGGTAGGGTTCCGAGGTTGTAAATTAGAGTGGAATGTGCTTGAACATGCCCCCAGAAGTTTATGTCTCCTTATTTATGTTTGTTTTTTAAATTTAATTTCTATTTTTTATCGGAGCAAATTTGATTGGAGTGTTTTGATTGTCTGGCTGTACAGAATCTACTCAAAGATTCCTACATATGTCTGTTCATCTTCGGATCCTGTTACCATGTATGTGATCACAGAATGTATATTTTAAAGGTATTCGTGATTATATAATTCATAAAGTTTATCTGTTATATGTTTATATACATTTAACATACATTAGTATATGTATGTGAACCCC
This sequence comes from Balaenoptera ricei, assembly GCF_028023285.1. Classification (NCBI taxonomy): domain Eukaryota; kingdom Metazoa; phylum Chordata; class Mammalia; order Artiodactyla; family Balaenopteridae; genus Balaenoptera; species Balaenoptera ricei. The sequence continues at coordinate 126,140,245 of NC_082639.1, forward strand.
ATAGTCCTAATTTACCCATCCTCCCACCTTTCATTTTGGCTAACCATTAGTTTATTTGATAAGTCTGTGAGTGTCTTTTTCTGTGGAAATATGTTCATTGGTAGCAATCTTAGGATAACATGTATAAATGATATCATAGGATATTTCTCATACCCTTTTGACTTACTTAACGTTATATGATTATTTCTAGGCCCAACTGTAGTCCTGAAAACGGCATTGTTCATATTTTTCCCGAGGCTACTATTCCATTCTGTCCATATACCACTTCTTCTTTTTCCATTCATCTGTTGATGGACCTTTTTTTGCTTCCATGTCTTGGCTATTTTAGTATTGCTGCAGTGCACATTTGCCTGCCTCTGTCTTTCTCATTCTGGTGGTCTTAGTTTATAGGCTCAAAAGGTACCCTTTCACATCATATGGTAGCTCAATTTTTACCTTGTAAAGCAGCTCCATTTAGTTTTTGTTAGTGCTGTTACCACTTTATATCCCACCAGCATCTAGGAGTTACACAGTTCTCTAAAACCCCTTCAGCATTTATAGTTTGTAGATTTTTGCTGATGGCCATTTGACTGGTGTGAGCTGAAACCTTTTTGGAGGTTGGATACGCATGTGGCTAATAATTCCTTATACTGAGCTTTAGGCATATCCTTTTTCTTCTTTTCCTTTTTTTGTTAAAGAGTGAATACAACTTCCCTCTTCATATTGACTTCTTGAAAAATTTCTCATGTGTTGAATTTTCTTGCCTATTCCCTACCCCAGGGCAATTTTTGAGGGCATGTGTCATTTAGACCCCTGCAGTCGTTGTGACTATTAAGCAACCATTAGCACTGGGTTTAAAACTGCTGTTGTGGGAAACAGCCACAAGGCGGCAGCATTATTACGTTCTCAACTCTTGTTACTACAGCAATAGAGTCTTCCTGGAGGTAGTGTTGCAAGGTTGTAAATTAGAGTGGAATGTGCTGGGACAAGCCCCCAGAAGTTTATGTCTCCTTACTTATGTTTGTTTATTAAATTTAATTTCTATTTCTTATCGGAGTAAATTTGATTAGAGTGTTTTGATTGTCTGGCTGTACAGAATCTGCTAAAAGACTCCTACATATGTCTGTTCATCTTCGGATCCTGTTACCATGTATGTGATTACAGAATGTATATTTTAAAGGTATTGGTGATTATATAATTAATATAGTTTATCTGTTATATGTTTATATACATTTAACATAACATTAGTATATGTATGTTAACCCCATAGTCCTAATTTACCCATCCTCCCACCTTTCATTTTGGCTAACCATTAGTTTATTTGATAAGTCTGTGAGTGTCTTTTTCTGTGGAAATATGTTCATTGGTAGCAATCTTAGGATAACATGTATAAATGATATCATAGGATATTTGTCATACCCTTTTGACTTACTTAACCTTATATGATTATTTCTAGGCTCCACTGTAGTCGTAAAAACGGCATTGTTCATTTTTTTCGCGAAGCTACTATTCCATATGGTACATTTACCACTTCGTCTTTGTCCATTCATCTGTTTATGGACATTTTTTTTCCTTTCATGTCTTGGCTATTTCAATATTGTTTCAGTGCACATTTGCCTGCATCTGTCTTTCCGATTCTGGTGGTCTTAGGTTATAGGCCCAAAGGTGCCCTGCCGCATCATATGGTAGCTCAATTTTTACCTCTTCAAGCAGCTCGATTCAGTTTGCGTTAGTGCTGTTACCACTTTACATCCCACCAGCAGCTAGAAAGTACACAGTTCCCTAAAACCCCTTCAGCATTTATCGTTTGTAGACTTTTTGCTGATGGTCATGACCGGTGTGAGCTGCACCCTTTTTGACTTTGAATTTGCATGTGGCTAATAATTCCTTATACTGAGCTTTAGGCATGTCCTTTTTTTCTTTTCCTTTTTTTTTAAAGAGTGAGTACAACTTCCCTCCTCTTATTGACTTCTTGAAAAAATTCTCATGTGTTGAATTTTCTTGCCTATTCCCTACCCCAGGGCATTTTTGAGGGCGTGTGTCATTTACAGCCCTGCAGTCCTTGTGACTATATAAGCAACCATTAGCACTGGGTTTAAAGCTGCTGTTGTGGGAAACAGCCACAAGGCAGCAGCATTATTACGTTCTCATCGCTTGTTAATAGGGCAACAGACTTTTCCTGGAGGTAGTGTTCTGAGGTTGTATATTAGAGTGGAATGTGCTGGGACAAGCCCCCAGAAGTTTATGTCTCCTTACTTAGGTTTCTTTTTTAAATTTAATTTCTATTTCTTATCGGAGGAAATTTGATTAGAGTGTTTTCATTGTCTGGCTGTACAGAATCTGCTCAATGATTCATACATATGTCAGTTCGTCTTCACATGCTGTTACCATGTGTTTGTTTACAGAATGTATATTTTGAAGGTATAGGTGATTATATAATTCATATAGTTTATATGTTATATGTTTATATACATTTAACATACATTAGTATATGTATGTTAACCCCATAGTCCTAATTTACCCATCTTCCCACCTTTCATTTTGGCTAACCTTTAGTTTATTTGATAAGTCTGTGAGTGTCTTTTTCTGTGGAAATATGTTCATTGGTAGCAATCTTAGGATAACATGTATAAATGATATCATACGATATTTGTCATACCCTTTTTACTTACTTAAAGTTATATGAATATTTATAGGCTCTACTGTAGTCCTGAAAACGGCATTCTTCATTTTTTCCCAAGGCTACCATTCCATTCTGTCCATATACCACTTCTTCTTTGCCCATTCATCTGTTTATGGACCTTTTTTTGCTTCCATGTCTTGGCTATTTCAGTATTGCTGCAGTGCACATTTGCCTGCCTCTGTCTTTCTGATTCTGGTGGTCTTAGTTTATAGGCCCAAAAGTTGCCCTGCCGCATCATATGGTAGCTCAATTTTCACCTTTTCAAGCAGCTCCATTCAGTTTGCGTTAGTGCTGTTACCACTTTAAATCCCAGCAGCAGCTAGAAGGTACACAGGTCTCTAAAACCCCTTCAGCATTTATAGTTTGTAGACTTTTTGCTGATGGTCCTGACTGGTGTGAGCTGAAACCTTTTTGAATTTGAATTTGCATGTGGCTAATAATTCCTTATACTGAGCTTTACGCATGTCCTTTTTTTTCTTTTCCTTTTTTTTTAAAGAGTGAGTACAACTTCCCTCCTCTGATTGATTTCTTGAAAAACTTCTCATGTGTTGAATTTTCTTGCCTATTCCCTACCCCAGGGCATTGTTGAGGGCCTGTGGCATTTACAGCGTGCAGTCCTTGTGACTATATAAGCAACCATTGGCACTGGGTTTAAAGCTGCTCTTGTGGGAAACAGCCACAAGGCGGCAGCATTATTACGTTCTCAACTCTTGTGACTTTGGCAACAGAGTCTTCCTGGAGGTAGGGTTCCGAGGTTGTAAATTAGAGTGGAATGTGCTGGGACAAGCCGCAGAAGTTTATGTCTCCTTACTTATGTTTGTTTTTTAAATATAATTTCTATTTCTTATCGGGGTAAATTTGATTGGAGTGTTTTGATTGTCTGGCTGTACAGAATCTGCTTAATGATTCCTACATATGTCTGTTCATCTTCGGATCCTGTTACCATGTATGTGATCACAGAATGTATATTTTAAAGGTATTCGTGATTATATAATTCATAAAGTTTATCTGTTATATGTTTATATACATTTAACATACATTAGTATATGTATGTGAACCCCATAGTCCTAATTTACCCATCCTCCCACCTTTCATTTTGGCTAACCATTAGTTTATTTGATAAGTCTGTGAGTGTCTTTTTCTGTGGAAATATGTTCATTGGTAGCAATCTTAGGATAACATGTATAAATGATATCATAGGATATTTCTCATACCCTTTTGACTTACTTAATGTTATATGATTATTTCTAGGCCCAACTGTAGTCCTGAAAACGGCATTGTTCATATTTTTCCCGAGGCTACTATTCCATTCTGTCCATATACCACTTCTTCTTTTTCCATTCATCTGTTGATGGACCTTTTTTTGCTTCCATGTCTTGGCTATTTTAGTATTGCTGCAGTGCACATTTGCCTGCCTCTGCCTTTCTCATTCTGGTGGTCTTAGTTTATAGGCTCAAAAGGTACCCTTTCACATCATATGGTAGCTCAATTTTTACCTTGTAAAGCAGCTCCATTTAGTTTTTGTTAGTGCTGTTACCACTTTATATCCCACCAGCATCTAGGAGTTACACAGTTCTCTAAAACCCCTTCAGCATTTATAGTTTGTAGATTTTTGCTGATGGCCATTTGACTGGTGTGAGCTGAAACCTTTTTGGAGGTTGGATACGCATGTGGCTAATAATTCCTTATACTGAGCTTTAGGCATATCCTTTTTCTTCTTTTCCTTTTTTTGTTAAAGAGTGAATACAACTTCCCTCTTCATATTGACTTCTTGAAAAATTTCTCATGTGTTGAATTTTCTTGCCTATTCCCTACCCCAGGGCAATTTTTGAGGGCATGTGTCATTTAGACCCCTGCAGTCGTTGTGACTATTAAGCAACCATTAGCACTGGGTTTAAAACTGCTGTTGTGGGAAACAGCCACAAGGCGGCAGCATTATTACGTTCTCAACTCTTGTTACTACAGCAATAGAGTCTTCCTGGAGGTAGTGTTGCAAGGTTGTAAATTAGAGTGGAATGTGCTGGGACAAGCCCCCAGAAGTTTATGTCTCCTTACTTATGTTTGTTTATTAAATTTAATTTCTATTTCTTATCGGAGTAAATTTGATTAGAGTGTTTTGATTGTCTGGCTGTACAGAATCTGCTAAAAGACTCCTACATATGTCTGTTCATCTTCGGATCCTGTTACCATGTATGTGATTACAGAATGTATATTTTAAAGGTATTGGTGATTATATAATTAATATAGTTTATCTGTTATATGTTTATATACATTTAACATAACATTAGTATATGTATGTTAACCCCATAGTCCTAATTTACCCATCCTCCCACCTTTCATTTTGGCTAACCATTAGTTTATTTGATAAGTCTGTGAGTGTCTTTTTCTGTGGAAATATGTTCATTGGTAGCAATCTTAGGATAACATGTATAAATGATATCATAGGATATTTGTCATACCCTTTTGACTTACTTAACCTTATATGATTATTTCTAGGCTCCACTGTAGTCGTAAAAACGGCATTGTTCATTTTTTTCGCGAAGCTACTATTCCATATGGTACATTTACCACTTCGTCTTTGTCCATTCATCTGTTTATGGACATTTTTTTTCCTTTCATGTCTTGGCTATTTCAATATTGTTTCAGTGCACATTTGCCTGCATCTGTCTTTCCGATTCTGGTGGTCTTAGGTTATAGGCCCAAAGGTGCCCTGCCGCATCATATGGTAGCTCAATTTTTACCTCTTCAAGCAGCTCGATTCAGTTTGCGTTAGTGCTGTTACCACTTTACATCCCACCAGCAGCTAGAAAGTACACAGTTCTCTAAAACCCCTTCAGCATTTATCGTTTGTAGACTTTTTGCTGATGGTCATGACCGGTGTGAGCTGCACCCTTTTTGACTTTGAATTTGCATGTGGCTAATAATTCCTTATACTGAGCTTTAGGCATGTCCTTTTTTTCTTTTCCTTTTTTTTTAAAGAGTGAGTACAACTTCCCTCCTCTTATTGACTTCTTGAAAAAATTCTCATGTGTTGAATTTTCTTGCCTATTCCCTACCCCAGGGCATTTTTGAGGGCGTGTGTCATTTACAGCCCTGCAGTCCTTGTGACTATATAAGCAACCATTAGCACTGGGTTTAAAGCTGCTGTTGTGGGAAACAGCCACAAGGCAGCAGCATTATTACGTTCTCATCGCTTGTTAATAGGGCAACAGACTTTTCCTGGAGGTAGTGTTCTGAGGTTGTATATTAGAGTGGAATGTGCTGGGACAAGCCCCCAGAAGTTTATGTCTCCTTACTTAGGTTTCTTTTTTAAATTTAATTTCTATTTCTTATCGGAGGAAATTTGATTAGAGTGTTTTCATTGTCTGGCTGTACAGAATCTGCTCAATGATTCATACATATGTCAGTTCGTCTTCACATGCTGTTACCATGTGTTTGTTTACAGAATGTATATTTTGAAGGTATAGGTGATTATATAATTCATATAGTTTATATGTTATATGTTTATATACATTTAACATACATTAGTATATGTATGTTAACCCCATAGTCCTAATTTACCCATCTTCCCACCTTTCATTTTGGCTAACCTTTAGTTTATTTGATAAGTCTGTGAGTGTCTTTTTCTGTGGAAATATGTTCATTGGTAGCAATCTTAGGATAACATGTATAAATGATATCATACGATATTTGTCATACCCTTTTTACTTACTTAAAGTTATATGAATATTTATAGGCTCTACTGTAGTCCTGAAAACGGCATTCTTCATTTTTTCCCAAGGCTACCATTCCATTCTGTCCATATACCACTTCTTCTTTGCCCATTCATCTGTTTATGGACCTTTTTTTGCTTCCATGTCTTGGCTATTTCAGTATTGCTGCAGTGCACATTTGCCTGCCTCTGTCTTTCTGATTCTGGTGGTCTTAGTTTATAGGCCCAAAAGTTGCCCTGCCGCATCATATGGTAGCTCAATTTTCACCTTTTCAAGCAGCTCCATTCAGTTTGCGTTAGTGCTGTTACCACTTTAAATCCCAGCAGCAGCTAGAAGGTACACAGGTCTCTAAAACCCCTTCAGCATTTATAGTTTGTAGACTTTTTGCTGATGGTCCTGACTGGTGTGAGCTGAAACCTTTTTGAATTTGAATTTGCATGTGGCTAATAATTCCTTATACTGAGCTTTACGCATGTCCTTTTTTTTCTTTTCCTTTTTTTTTAAAGAGTGAGTACAACTTCCCTCCTCTGATTGATTTCTTGAAAAACTTCTCATGTGTTGAATTTTCTTGCCTATTCCCTACCCCAGGGCATTGTTGAGGGCCTGTGGCATTTACAGCGTGCAGTCCTTGTGACTATATAAGCAACCATTGGCACTGGGTTTAAAGCTGCTCTTGTGGGAAACAGCCACAAGGCGGCAGCATTATTACGTTCTCAACTCTTGTGACTTTGGCAACAGAGTCTTCCTGGAGGTAGGGTTCCGAGGTTGTAAATTAGAGTGGAATGTGCTGGGACAAGCCGCAGAAGTTTATGTCTCCTTACTTATGTTTGTTTTTTAAATATAATTTCTATTTCTTATCGGGGTAAATTTGATTGGAGTGTTTTGATTGTCTGGCTGTACAGAATCTGCTTAATGATTCCTACATATGTCTGTTCATCTTCGGATCCTGTTACCATGTATGTGATCACAGAATGTATATTTTAAAGGTATTCGTGATTATATAATTCATAAAGTTTATCTGTTATATGTTTATATACATTTAACATACATTAGTATATGTATGTGAACCCCATAGTCCTAATTTACCCATCCTCCCACCTTTCATTTTGGCTAACCATTAGTTTATTTGATAAGTCTGTGAGTGTCTTTTTCTGTGGAAATATGTTCATTGGTAGCAATCTTAGGATAACATGTATAAATGATATCATAGGATATTTCTCATACCCTTTTGACTTACTTAACGTTATATGATTATTTCTAGGCCCAACTGTAGTCCTGAAAACGGCATTGTTCATATTTTTCCCGAGGCTACTATTCCATTCTGTCCATATACCACTTCTTCTTTTTCCATTCATCTGTTGATGGACCTTTTTTTGCTTCCATGTCTTGGCTATTTTAGTATTGCTGCAGTGCACATTTGCCTGCCTCTGTCTTTCTCATTCTGGTGGTCTTAGTTTATAGGCTCAAAAGGTACCCTTTCACATCATATGGTAGCTCAATTTTTACCTTGTAAAGCAGCTCCATTTAGTTTTTGTTAGTGCTGTTACCACTTTATATCCCACCAGCACCTAGGAGTTACACAGTTCTCTAAAACCCCTTCAGCATTTATAGTTTGTAGATTTTTGCTGATGGCCATTTGACTGGTGTGAGCTGAAACCTTTTTGGAGGTTGGATACGCATGTGGCTAATAATTCCTTATACTGAGCTTTAGGCATATCCTTTTTCTTCTTTTCCTTTTTTTGTTAAAGAGTGAATACAACTTCCCTCTTCATATTGACTTCTTGAAAAATTTCTCATGTGTTGAATTTTCTTGCCTATTCCCTACCCCAGGGCAATTTTTGAGGGCATGTGTCATTTAGACCCCTGCAGTCGTTGTGACTATTAAGCAACCATTAGCACTGGGTTTAAAACTGCTGTTGTGGGAAACAGCCACAAGGCGGCAGCATTATTACGTTCTCAACTCTTGTTACTACAGCAATAGAGTCTTCCTGGAGGTAGTGTTGCAAGGTTGTAAATTAGAGTGGAATGTGCTGGGACAAGCCCCCAGAAGTTTATGTCTCCTTACTTATGTTTGTTTATTAAATTTAATTTCTATTTCTTATCGGAGTAAATTTGATTAGAGTGTTTTGATTGTCTGGCTGTACAGAATCTGCTAAAAGACTCCTACATATGTCTGTTCATCTTCGGATCCTGTTACCATGTATGTGATTACAGAATGTATATTTTAAAGGTATTGGTGATTATATAATTAATATAGTTTATCTGTTATATGTTTATATACATTTAACATAACATTAGTATATGTATGTTAACCCCATAGTCCTAATTTACCCATCCTCCCACCTTTCATTTTGGCTAACCATTAGTTTATTTGATAAGTCTGTGAGTGTCTTTTTCTGTGGAAATATGTTCATTGGTAGCAATCTTAGGATAACATGTATAAATGATATCATAGGATATTTGTCATACCCTTTTGACTTACTTAACCTTATATGATTATTTCTAGGCTCCACTGTAGTCGTAAAAACGGCATTGTTCATTTTTTTCGCGAAGCTACTATTCCATATGGTACATTTACCACTTCGTCTTTGTCCATTCATCTGTTTATGGACATTTTTTTTCCTTTCATGTCTTGGCTATTTCAATATTGTTTCAGTGCACATTTGCCTGCATCTGTCTTTCCGATTCTGGTGGTCTTAGGTTATAGGCCCAAAGGTGCCCTGCCGCATCATATGGTAGCTCAATTTTTACCTCTTCAAGCAGCTCGATTCAGTTTGCGTTAGTGCTGTTACCACTTTACATCCCACCAGCAGCTAGAAAGTACACAGTTCTCTAAAACCCCTTCAGCATTTATCGTTTGTAGACTTTTTGCTGATGGTCATGACCGGTGTGAGCTGCACCCTTTTTGACTTTGAATTTGCATGTGGCTAATAATTCCTTATACTGAGCTTTAGGCATGTCCTTTTTTTCTTTTCCTTTTTGTTTAAAGAGTGAGTACAACTTCCCTCCTCTTATTGACTTCTTGAAAAAATTCTCATGTGTTGAATTTTCTTGCCTATTCCCTACCCCAGGGCATTTTTGAGGGCGTGTGTCATTTACAGCCCTGCAGTCCTTGTGACTATATAAGCAACCATTAGCACTGGGTTTAAAGCTGCTCTTGTGGGAAACAGCCACAAGGCAGCAGCATTATTACGTTCTCATCTCTTGTTAATAGGGCAACAGACTTTTCCTGGAGGTAGTGTTCTGAGGTTGTAAATTAGAGTGGAATGTGCTGGGACAAGCCCCCAGAAGTTTATGTCTCCTTACTTAGGTTTCTTTTTTAAATTTAATTTCTATTTCTTATCGGAGGAAATTTGATTAGAGTGTTTTCATTGTCTGGCTGTACAGAATCTGCTCAATGATTCATACATATGTCAGTTCGTCTTCACATGCTGTTACCATGTGTTTGTTTACAGAATGTATATTTTGAAGGTATAGGTGATTATATAATTCATATAGTTTATATGTTATATGTTTATATACATTTAACATACATTAGTATATGTATGTTAACCCCATAGTCCTAATTTACCCATCTTCCCACCTTTCATTTTGGCTAACCTTTAGTTTATTTGATAAGTCTGTGAGTGTCTTTTTCTGTGGAAATATGTTCATTGGTAGCAATCTTAGGATAACATGTATAAATGATATCATACGATATTTGTCATACCCTTTTTACTTACTTAAAGTTATATGAATATTTATAGGCTCTACTGTAGTCCTGAAAACGGCATTCTTCATTTTTTCCCAAGGCTACCATTCCATTCTGTCCATATACCACTTCTTCTTTGCCCATTCATCTGTTTATGGACCTTTTTTTGCTTCCATGTCTTGGCTATTTCAGTATTGCTGCAGTGCACATTTGCCTGCCTCTGTCTTTCTGATTCTGGTGGTCTTAGTTTATAGGCCCAAAAGTTGCCCTGCCGCATCATATGGTAGCTCAATTTTCACCTTTTCAAGCAGCTCCATTCAGTTTGCGTTAGTGCTGTTACCACTTTAAATCCCAGCAGCAGCTAGAAGGTACACAGGTCTCTAAAACCCCTTCAGCATTTATAGTTTGTAGACTTTTTGCTGATGGTCCTGACTGGTGTGAGCTGAAACCTTTTTGAATTTGAATTTGCATGTGGCTAATAATTCCTTATACTGAGCTTTACGCATGTCCTTTTTTTTCTTTTCCTTTTTTTTTAAAGAGTGAGTACTACTTCCCTCCTCTGATTGATTTCTTGAAAAACTTCTCATGTGTTGAATTTTCTTGCCTATTCCCTACCCCAGGGCATTGTTGAGGGCCTGTGGCCTTTACAGCGTGCAGTCCTTGTGACTATATAAGCAACCATTGGCACTGGGTTTAAAGCTGCTCTTCTGGGAAACAGCCACAAGGCGGCAGCATTATTACGTTCTCAACTCTTGTGACTTTGGCAACAGAGTCTTCCTGGAGGTAGGGTTCTGAGGTTGTAAATTAGAGTGGAATGTGCTGGGACAAGCCGCAGAAGTTTATGTCTCCTTACTTATGTTTGTTTTTTAAATATAATTTCTATTTCTTATCGGGGTAAATTTGATTGGAGTGTTTTGATTGTCTGGCTGTACAGAATCTGCTTAATGATTCCTACATATGTTTGTTCATCTTCGGATCCTGTTACCATGTATGTGATCACAGAATGTATATTTTAAAGGTATTCGTGATTATATAATTCATAAAATTTATCTGTTATATGTTTATATACATTTAACATACATTAGTATATGTATGTTAACCCCATAGTCCTAATTTACCCATCCTCCCACCTTTCATTTTGGCTAACCATTAGTTTATTTGATAAGTCTGTGAGTGTCTTTTTCTGTGGAAATATGTTCATTGGTAGCAATCTTAGGATAACATGTATAAATGATATCATAGGATATTTGTCATACCCTTTTTACTTACTTAAAGTTATATGAATATTTACAGGCTCAACTGTAGTCCTGAAAACGGCATTGTTCATTTTTTCCCAAGGCTACCATTCCATTCTGTCCATATACCACTTCTTCTTTGTCCATTCATCTGTTTATGGACCTTTTTTTGCTTCCATGTCTTGGCTATTTCAGTATTGCTGCAGTGCACATTTGCCTGCCTCTGTCTTTCTGATTCTGGTGGTCTTAGTTTATAGGCCCAAAAGGTGCCCTGCCGCATCATATGATAGCTCAACTTTTACCTTTTCAAGCAGCTCCATTCAGTTTTTGTTAGTGCTGTTACCACGTTAAATCCCAGCAGCAGCTAGAAGGTACACAGTTCTCTAAAACCCCTTCAGCATTTATAGTTTGTAGACTTTTTGCTGATGGTCCTGACTGGTGTGAGCTGAAACCTTTTCGAATTTGAATTTGCATGTGGCTAATAATTCCTTTTACTGAGCTTTACGCATGTCCTTTTTTTTCTTTTCCTTTTTTTTAAAGAGTGAGTACAACTTCCCTCCTCTTATTGATTTCTTGAAAAATTTCTCATGTCTTGAATTTTCTTGCCTATTCCCTACGCCAGGGGATGTTTTGAGGGCCTCTGTCATTTACAGCCCTGCAGTCCTTGTGACTATATAAGCAACCATTGGCACTGGGTTTAAAGTTGCTCTTGTGGGAAACAGCCACAAGGCGGCAGCATTATTACGTTCTCAACTCTTGTGACTTTGGCAACAGAGTCTTCCTGGAGGTAGGGTTCCGAGGTTGTAAATTAGAGTGGAATGTGCTTGAACATGCCCCCAGAAGTTTATGTCTCCTTATTTATGTTTGTTTTTTAAATTTAATTTCTATTTTTTATCGGAGCAAATTTGATTGGAGTGTTTTGATTGTCTGGCTGTACAGAATCTACTCAAAGATTCCTACATATGTCTCTTCATCTTCGGATCCTGTTACCATGTATGTGATCACAGAATGTATATTTTAAAGGTATTCGTGATTATATAATTCATAAAGTTTATCTGTTATATGTTTATATACATTTAACATACATTAGTATATGTATGTGAACCCCATAGTCCTAATTTACCCATCCTCCCACCTTTCATTTTGGCTAACCATTAGTTTATTTGATAAGTCTGTGAGTGTCTTTTTCTGTGGAAATATGTTCATTGGTAGCAATCTTAGGATAACATGTATAAATGATATCATAGGATATTTCTCATACCCTTTTGACTTACTTAACGTTATATGATTATTTCTAGGCCCAACTGTAGTCCTGAAAACGGCATTGTTCATATTTTTCCCGAGGCTACTATTCCATTCTGTCCATATACCACTTCTTCTTTTTCCATTCATCTGTTGATGGACCTTTTTTTGCTTCCATGTCTTGGCTATTTTAGTATTGCTGCAGTGCACATTTGCCTGCCTCTGTCTTTCTCATTCTGGTGGTCTTAGTTTATAGGCTCAAAAGGTACCCTTTCACATCATATGGTAGCTCAATTTTTACCTTGTAAAGCAGCTCCATTTAGTTTTTGTTAGTGCTGTTACCACTTTATATCCCACCAGCATCTAGGAGTTACACAGTTCTCTAAAACCCCTTCAGCATTTATAGTTTGTAGATTTTTGCTGATGGCCATTTGACTGGTGTGAGCTGAAACCTTTTTGGAGGTTGGATACGCATGTGGCTAATAATTCCTTATACTGAGCTTTAGGCATATCCTTTTTCTTCTTTTCCTTTTTTTGTTAAAGAGTGAATACAACTTCCCTCTTCATATTGACTTCTTGAAAAATTTCTCATGTGTTGAATTTTCTTGCCTATTCCCTACCCCAGGGCAATTTTTGAGGGCATGTGTCATTTAGACCCCTGCAGTCGTTGTGACTATTAAGCAACCATTAGCACTGGGTTTAAAACTGCTGTTGTGGGAAACAGTCACAAGGCGGCAGCATTATTACGTTCTCAACTCTTGTTACTACAGCAATAGAGTCTTCCTGGGGGTAGTGTTGCAAGGTTGTAAATTAGAGTGGAATGTGCTGGGACAAGCCCCCAGAAGTTTATGTCTCCTTACTTATGTTTGTTTATTAAATTTAATTTCTATTTCTTATCGGAGTAAATTTGATTAGAGTGTTTTGATTGTCTGGCTGTACAGAATCTGCTAAAAGACTCCTACATATGTCTGTTCATCTTCGGATCCTGTTACCATGTATGTGATTACAGAATGTATATATTAAAGGTATTGGTGATTATATAATTAATATAGTTTATCTGTTATATGTTTATATACATTTAACATAACATTAGTATATGTATGTTAACCCCATAGTCCTAATTTACCCATCCTCCCACCTTTCATTTTGGCTAACCATTAGTTTATTTGATAAGTCTGTGAGTGTCTTTTTCTGTGGAAATATGTTCATTGGTAGCAATCTTAGGATAACATGTATAAATGATATCATAGGATATTTGTCATACCCTTTTGACTTACTTAACCTTATATGATTATTTCTAGGCTCCACTGTAGTCGTAAAAACGGCATTGTTCATTTTTTTCGCGAAGCTACTATTCCATATGGTACATTTACCACTTCGTCTTTGTCCATTCATCTGTTTATGGACATTTTTTTTCCTTTCATGTCTTGGCTATTTCAATATTGTTTCAGTGCACATTTGCCTGCATCTGTCTTTCCGATTCTGGTGGTCTTAGGTTATAGGCCCAAAGGTGCCCTGCCGCATCATATGGTAGCTCAATTTTTACCTCTTCAAGCAGCTCGATTCAGTTTGCGTTAGTGCTGTTACCACTTTACATCCCACCAGCAGCTAGAAAGTACACAGTTCTCTAAAACCCCTTCAGCATTTATCGTTTGTAGACTTTTTGCTGATGGTCATGACCGGTGTGAGCTGCACCCTTTTTGACTTTGAATTTGCATGTGGCTAATAATTCCTTATACTGAGCTTTAGGCATGTCCTTTTTTTCTTTTCCTTTTTTTTTAAAGAGTGAGTACAACTTCCCTCCTCTTATTGACTTCTTGAAAAAATTCTCATGTGTTGAATTTTCTTGCCTATTCCCTACCCCAGGGCATTTTTGAGGGCGTGTGTCATTTACAGCCCTGCAGTCCTTGTGACTATATAAGCAACCATTAGCACTGGGTTTAAAGCTGCTGTTGTGGGAAACAGCCACAAGGCGGCAGCATTATTCCGTTCTCAACTCTTGTTAGTAGTGCAAAAGAGTCTTCCTGGAGGTCGTGTTCCGAGGTTGTAAATTAGAGTGGAATGTGCTGGGACAAGCCCCCAGAAGTTTATGTCTCCTTACTTATGTTTGTTTTTTAAGTTTAAATTCTATTTCTTATCGGAGTAAATTTGATTCGAGTGTTTTGATTGTCTGGCTGTACAGAATCTGCTCAATGAGTCACACATATGTCTGATCATCTTTGGATCCTGTTACCATGTATGAGATTACACAAGGTATATTTTGAAGGTATTGGTGATTATATAATTCATATAGTTTATATGTTATATGTTTATATACATTTAACATACATTAGTATATGTATGTTAACCCCATAGTCCTAATTTACCCATCTTCCCACCTTTCATTTTGGCTAACCTTTAGTTTATTTGATAAGTCTGTGTCTTTTTTCTGTGGAAATGTGTTCATTGGTAGCAATCTTAGGATAACATGTATAAATGATATCATAGGATATTTCTCATACCCTTTTGACTTACTTAACGTTATATGATTATTTCTAGGCCCAACTGTAGTCCTGAAAACGGCATTGTTCATATTTTTCCCGAGGCTACTATTCCATTCTGTCCATATACCACTTCTTCTTTTTCCATTCATCTGTTGATGGACCTTTTTTTGCTTCCATGTCTTGGCTATTTTAATATTGCTGCAGTGCACATTTGCCTGCCTCTGTTTTTCTCATTCTGGTGGTCTTAGTTTATAGGCTCAAAAGGTACCCTTTCGCATCATATGGTAGCTCAATTTTTACCTTGTAAAGCAGCTCCATTCAGTTTTTGTTAGTGCTGTTACCACTTTATATCCCACCAGCATCTAGGAGTTACACAGTTCTCTAAAACCCCTTCAGCATTTATAGTTTGTAGATTTTTGCTGATGGCCATTTGACTGGTGTGAGCTGAAACCTTTTTGGAGGTTGGATACGCATGTGGCTAATAATTCCTTATACTGAGCTTTAGGCATATCCTTTTTCTTCTTTTCCTTTTTTTGTTAAAGAGTGAATACAACTTCCCTCTTCATATTGACTTCTTGAAAAATTTCTCATGTGTTGAATTTTCTTGCCTATTCCCTACCCCAGGGCAATTTTTGAGGGCATTTGTCATTTAGACCCCTGCAGTCGTTGTGACTATTAAGCAACCATTAGCACTGGGTTTAAAACTGCTGTTGTGGGAAACAGCCACAAGGCGGCAGCATTATTACGTTCTCAACTCTTGTTACTACAGCAATAGAGTCTTCCTGGAGGTAGTGTTCCAAGGTTGTAAATTAGAGTGGAATGTGCTGGGACAAGCCCACAGAAGTTTATGTCTCCTTACTTATGTTTGTTTATTAAATTTAATTTCTATTTCTTATCGGAGTAAATTTGATTAGAGTGTTTTGATTGTCTGGCTGTACAGAATCTGCTAAAAGACTCCTACATATGTCTGTTCATCTTCGGATCCTGTTACCATGTATGTGATTACAGAATGTATATTTTAAAGGTATTGGTGATTATATAATTAATATAGTTTATCTGTTATATGTTTATATACATTTAACATAACATTAGTATATGTATGTGAACCCCATAGTCCTAATTTACCCATCCTCCCACCTTTCATTTTGGCTAACCATTAGTTTATTTGATAAGTCTGTGAGTGTCTTTTTCTGTGGAAATATGTTCATTGGTAGCAATCTTAGGATAACATGTACAAATGATATCATAGGATATTTGTCATACCCTTTTGACTTACTTAACCTTATATGATTATTTCTAGGCTCCACTGTAGTCGTAAAAACGGCATTGTTCATTTTTTTCGCGAAGCTACTATTCCATATGGTACATTTACCACTTCTTCTTTGTCCATTCATCTGTTTATGGACATTTTTTTTCCTTCCATGTCTTGGCTATTTCAATGTTGTTTCAGTGCACATTTGCCTGCATCTCTCTTTCCGATTCTGGTGGTCTTAGGTTATAGGCCCAAAGGTGCCCTGCCGCATCATATGGTAGCTCAATTTTTACCTCTTCAAGCAGCTCGATTCAGTTTGCGTTAGTGCTGTTACCACTTTACATCCCACCAGCAGCTAGAAAGTACACAGTTCTCTAAAACCCCTTCAGCATTTATCGTTTGTAGACTTTTTGCTGATGGTCATGACCGGTGTGAGCTGCACCCTTTTTGACTTTGAATTTGCATGTGGCTAATAATTCCTTATACTGAGCTTTAGGCATGTCCTTTTTTTCTTTTCCTTTTTTTTTAAAGAGTACAACTTCCCTCCTCTTATTGACTTCTTGAAAAAATTCTCATGTGTTGAATTTTCTTGCCTATTCCCTACCCCAGGGCATTTTTGAGGGCGTGTGTCATTTACAGCCCTTCAGTCCTTGTGACTATATAAGCAACCATTAGCACTGGGTTTAAAGCTGCTGTTGTGGGAAACAGCCACAAGGCGGTAGCATTATTACGTTCTCAACTCTTGTTAGTAGTGCAACAGAGTCTTCCTGGAGGTCGTGTTCCGAGGTTGTAAATTAGAGTGGAATGTGCTGGGACAAGCCCCCAGAAGTTTATGTCTCCTTACTTATGTTTGTTTTTTAAGTTTAAATTCTATTTCTTATCGGAGTCAATTTGATTAGAGTGTTTTGATTGTCTGGCTGTACAGAATCTGCTCAATGATTCATGCATATGTCTGTTCATCTTCGGATCCTGTTACCATGTATGTGATTACAAAATGTATATTTTAAAGGTCTTGGTGATTATATAATACATATAGTTTATCTGTTATATGTTTATATACATTTAACATACATTAGTATATGTATGTTAACCCCATAGTCCTAATTTACCCATCCTCCCACCTTTCATTTTGGCTAACCATTAGTTTATTTGATAAGTCTGTGAGTGTCTTTTTCTGTGGAAATATGTTCATTGGTAGCAATCTTAGGATAACATGTATAAATGATATCATAGGATATTTGTCTTACCCTTTTTACTTACTTAAAGTTATATGACTATTTACAGGCTCAACTGTCGTCCTGAAAACGGCATTGTTCATTTTTTCCCACGGCTACCATTCCATTCTGTCCATGTACCACTTCTTCTTTGTCCATTCATCTGTTTATGGACCTTTTTTTGCTTCCATGTCTTGGCTATTTCAGTATTGCTGCAGTGCACATTTGCCTGCCTCTGTCTTTCTGATTCTGGTGGTCTTATAGGCCCAAAAGGTGCCCTGCCGCATCATATGATAGCTCAATTTTTACCTTTTCAAGCAGCTCCATTCAGTTTGCGTTAGTGCTGTTACCACTTTAAATCCCACCAGCAGCTAGAAGGTACACAGTTCTCTAAAACCCCTTCAGCATTTATAGTTTGTAGACTTTTTGCTGATGGTCCTGACTGGTGTGAGCTGAAACCTTTTTGAATTTGAATTTGCATGTGGCTAATAATTCCTTATACTGAGCTTTACGCATGTCCTTTTTATTCTTTTCCTTTTTTTTAAAGAGAGAGTACAACTTCCCTCCTCTTATTGATTTCTTGAAAAATTTCTCATGTCTTGAATTTTCTTGCCTATTCCCTATGCCAGGGGATGTTTTGAGGGCCTGTGTCATTTACAGCCCTGCAGTCCTTGTGACTATATAAGCAACCATTGGCACTGGGTTTAAAGTTGCTCTTGTGGGAAACAGCCACAAGGCAGCAGCATTATTACGTTCTCAACTCTTGTGACTTTGGCAACAGAGTCTTCCTGGAGGTAGGGTTCCGAGGTTGTAAATTAGAGTGGAATGTGCTTGAACATGCCCCCAGAAGTTTATGTCTCCTTACTTATGTTTGTTTTTTAAATATAATTTCTATTTCTTATCGGGGTAAATTTGATTGGAGTGTTTTGATTGTCTGGCTGTACAGAATCTGCTTCATGATTCCTACATATGTCTGTTCATCTTCGGATCCTGTTACCATGTATGTGATCACAGAATGTATATTTTAAAGGTATTCGTGATTATATAATTCATAAAGTTTATCTGTTATATGTTTATATACATTTAACATACATTAGTATATGTATGTGAACCCCATAGTCCTAATTTACCCATCCTCCCACCTTTCATTTTGGCTAACCATTAGTTTATTTGATAAGTCTGTGAGTGTCTTTTTCTGTGGAAATATGTTCATTGGTAGCAATCTTAGGATAACATGTATAAATGATATCATAGGATATTTGTCATACCCTTTTGACTTACTTAACCTTATATGATTATTTCTAGGCTCCACTGTAGTCGTAAAAACGGCATTGTTCATTTTTTTCGCGAAGCTACTATTCCATATGGTACATTTACCACTTCTTCTTTGTCCATTCATCTGTTTATGGACATTTTTTTTCCTTCCATGTCTTGGCTATTTCAATATTGTTTCAGTGCACATTTGCCTGCATCTGTCTTTCCGATTCTGGTGGTCTTAGGTTATAGGCCCAAAGGTGCCCTGCCGCATCATATGGTAGCTCAATTTTTACCTCTTCAAGCAGCTCGATTCAGTTTGCGTTAGTGCTGTTACCACTTTACATCCCACCAGCAGCTAGAAAGTACACAGTTCTCTAAAACCCCTTCAGCATTTATCGTTTGTAGACTTTTTGCTGATGGTCATGACCGGTGTGAGCTGCACCCTTTTTGACTTTGAATTTGCATGTGGCTAATAATTCCTTATACTGAGCTTTAGGCATGTCCTTTTTTTCTTTTCCTTTTTTTTTAAAGAGTACAACTTCCCTCCTCTTATTGACTTCTTGAAAAAATTCTCATGTGTTGAATTTTCTTGCCTATTCCCTACCCCAGGTCAGTTTTGAGGGCGTGTGTCATTTACAGCCCTGCAGTCCTTGTGACTATATAAGCAACCATTAGCACTGGGTTTAAAGCTGCTCTTGTGGGAAACAGCCACAAGGCAGCAGCATTATTACGTTCTCATCTCTTGTTAATAGGGCAACAGACTTTTCCTGGAGGTAGTGTTCTGAGGTTGTAAATTAGAGTGGAATGTGCTGGGACAAGCCCCCAGAAGTTTATGTCTCCTTACTTAGGTTTCTTTTTTAAATTTAATTTCTATTTCTTATCGGAGGAAATTTGATTAGAGTGTTTTCATTGTCTGGCTGTACAGAATCTGCTCAATGATTCATACATATGTCAGTTCGTCTTCACATGCTGTTACCATGTGTTTGTTTACAGAATGTATATTTTGAAGGTATAGGTGATTATATAATTCATATAGTTTATATGTTATATGTTTATATACATTTAACATACATTAGTATATGTATGTTAACCCCATAGTCCTAATTTACCCATCTTCCCACCTTTCATTTTGGCTAACCTTTAGTTTATTTGATAAGTCTGTGAGTGTCTTTTTCTGTGGAAATATGTTCATTGGTAGCAATCTTAGGATAACATGTATAAATGATATCATACGATATTTGTCATACCCTTTTTACTTACTTAAAGTTATATGAATATTTATAGGCTCTACTGTAGTCCTGAAAACGGCATTCTTCATTTTTTCCCAAGGCTACCATTCCATTCTGTCCATATACCACTTCTTCTTTGCCCATTCATCTGTTTATGGACCTTTTTTTGCTTCCATGTCTTGGCTATTTCAGTATTGCTGCAGTGCACATTTGCCTGCCTCTGTCTTTCTGATTCTGGTGGTCTTAGTTTATAGGCCCAAAAGTTGCCCTGCCGCATCATATGGTAGCTCAATTTTTACCTTTTCAAGCAGCTCCATTCAGTTTGCGTTAGTGCTGTTACCACTTTAAATCCCAGCAGCAGCTAGAAGGTACACAGGTCTCTAAAACCCCTTCAGCATTTATAGTTTGTAGACTTTTTGCTGATGGTCCTGACTGGTGTGAGCTGAAACCTTTTTGAATTTGAATTTGCATGTGGCTAATAATTCCTTATACTGAGCTTTACGCATGTCCTTTTTTTTCTTTTCCTTTTTTTTTAAAGAGTGAGTACAACTTCCCTCCTCTGATTGATTTCTTGAAAAACTTCTCATGTGTTGAATTTTCTTGCCTATTCCCTACCCCAGGGCATTGTTGAGGGCCTGTGGCATTTACAGCGTGCAGTCCTTGTGACTATATAAGCAACCATTGGCACTGGGTTTAAAGCTGCTCTTGTGGGAAACAGCCACAAGGCGGCAGCATTATTACGTTCTCAACTCTTGTGACTTTGGCAACAGAGTCTTCCTGGAGGTAGGGTTCCGAGGTTGTAAATTAGAGTGGAATGTGCTGGGACAAGCCGCAGAAGTTTATGTCTCCTTACTTATGTTTGTTTTTTAAATATAATTTCTATTTCTTATCGGGGTAAATTTGATTGGAGTGTTTTGATTGTCTGGCTGTACAGAATCTGCTTAATGATTCCTACATATGTCTGTTCATCTTCGGATCCTGTTACCATGTATGTGATCACAGAATGTATATTTTAAAGGTATTCGTGATTATATAATTCATAAAGTTTATCTGTTATATGTTTATATACATTTAACATACATTAGTATATGTATGTTAACCCCATAGTCCTAATTTACCCATCCTCCCACCTTTCATTTTGCCTAACCATTAGTTTATTTGATAAGTCTGTGAGTGTCTTTTTCTGTGGAAATATGTTCATTGGTAGCAATCTTAGGATAACATGTATAAATGATATCATAGGATATTTGTCATACCCTTTTTACTTACTTAAAGTTATATGAATATTTACAGGCTCAACTGTAGTCCTGAAAACGGCATTGTTCATTTTTTCCCAAGGCTACCATTCCATTCTGTCCATATACCACTTCTTCTTTGTCCATTCATCTGTTTATGGACATTTTTTTTCCTTTCATGTCTTGGCTATTTCAATATTGATTCAGTGCACATTTGCCTGCATCTGTCTTTCCGATTCTGGTGGTCTTAGGTTATAGGCCCAAAGGTGCCCTGCCGCATCATATGGTAGCTCAATTTTTACCTCTTCAAGCAGCTCGATTCAGTTTGCGTTAGTGCTGTTACCACTTTACATCCCACCAACAGCTAGAAAGTACACAGTTCTCTAAAACCCCTTCAGCATTTATCGTTTGTAGACTTTTTGCTGATGGTCATGACCGGTGTGAGCTGCACCCTTTTTGACTTTGAATTTGCATGTGGCTAATAATTTCTTATACTGAGCTTTAGGCATGTCCTTTTTTTCTTTTCCTTTTTTTTTAAAGAGTGAGTACAACTTCCCTCCTCTTATTGACTTCTTGAAAAAATTCTCATGTGTTGAATTTTCTTGCCTATTCCCTACCCCAGGGCATTTTTGAGGGCGTGTGTCATTTACAGCCCTGCAGTCCTTGTGACTATATAAGCAACCATTAGCACTGGGCTTAAAGCTGCTGTTGTGGGAAACAGCCACAAGGCGGCAGCATTATTACGTTCTCAACTCTTGTTAGTAGTGCAACAGAGTCTTCCTGGAGGTCGTGTTCCGAGGTTGTAAATTAGAGTGGAATGTGCTGGGACAAGCCCCCAGAAGTTTATGTCTCCTTACTTATGTTTGTTTTTTAAGTTTAAATTCTATTTCTTATCGGAGTAAATTTGATTCGAGTGTTTTGATTGTCTGGCTGTACAGAATCTGCTCAATGAGTCACACATATGTCTGATCATCTTTGGATCCTGTTACCATGTATGAGATTACACAAGGTATATTTTGAAGGTATTGGTGATTATATAATTCATATAGTTTATATGTTATATGTTTATATACATTTAACATACATTAGTATATGTATGTTAACCCCATAGTCCTAATTTACCCATCTTCCCACCTTTCATTTTGGCTAACCTTTAGTTTATTTGATAAGTCTGTGTCTTTTTTCTGTGGAAATGTGTTCATTGGTAGCAATCTTAGGATAACATGTATAAATGATATCATAGGATATTTCTCATACCCTTTTGACTTACTTAACGTTATATGATTATTTCTAGGCCCAACTGTAGTCCTGAAAACGGCATTGTTCATATTTTTCCCGAGGCTACTATTCCATTCTGTCCATATACCACTTCTTCTTTTTCCATTCATCTGTTGATGGACCTTTTTTTGCTTCCATGTCTTGGCTATTTTAGTATTGCTGCAGTGCACATTTGCCTGCCTCTGTCTTTCTCATTCTGGTGGTCTTAGTTTATAGGCTCAAAAGGTACCCTTTCGCATCATATGGTAGCTCAATTTTTACCTTGTAAAGCAGCTCCATTCAGTTTTTGTTAGTGCTGTTACCACTTTATATCCCACCAGCATCTAGGAGTTACACAGTTCTCTAAAACCCCTTCAGCATTTATAGTTTGTAGATTTTTGCTGATGGCCATTTGACTGGTGTGAGCTGAAACCTTTTTGGAGGTTGGATACGCATGTGGCTAATAATTCCTTATACTGAGCTTTAGGCATATCCTTTTTCTTCTTTTCCTTTTTTTGTTAAAGAGTGAATACAACTTCCCTCTTCATATTGACTTCTTGAAAAATTTCTCATGTGTTGAATTTTCTTCCCTATTCCCTACCCCAGGGCAATTTTTGAGGGCATTTGTCATTTAGACCCCTGCAGTCGTTGTGACTATTAAGCAACCATTAGCACTGGGTTTAAAACTGCTGTTGTGGGAAACAGCCACAAGGCGGCAGCATTATTACGTTCTCAACTCTTGTTGCTACAGCAATAGAGTCTTCCTGGAGGTAGTGTTGCAAGGTTGTAAATTAGAGTGGAATGTGCTGGGACAAGCCCCCAGAAGTTTATGTCTCCTTACTTATGTTTGTTTATTAAATTTAATTTCTATTTCTTATCGGAGTAAATTTGATTAGAGTGTTTTGATTGTCTGGCTGTACAGAATCTGCTAAAAGACTCCTACATATGTCTGTTCATCTTCGGATCCTGTTACCATGTATGTGATTACAGAATGTATATTTTAAAGGTATTGGTGATTATATAATTAATATAGTTTATCTGTTATATGTTTATATACATTTAACATAACATTAGTATATGTATGTTAACCCCATAGTCCTAATTTACCCATCCTCCCACCTTTCATTTTGGCTAACCATTAGTTTATTTGATAAGTCTGTGAGTGTCTTTTTCTGTGGAAATATGTTCATTGGTAGCAATCTTAGGATAACATGTATAAATGATATCATAGGATATTTGTCATACCCTTTTGACTTACTTAACCTTATATGATTATTTCTAGGCTCCACTGTAGTCGTAAAAATGGCATTGTTCATTTTTTTCGCGAAGCTACTATTCCATATGGTACATTTACCACTTCGTCTTTGTCCATTCATCTGTTTATGGACATTTTTTTTCCTTTCATGTCTTGGCTATTTCAATATTGTTTCAGTGCACATTTGCCTGCATCTGTCTTTCCGATTCTGGTGGTCTTAGGTTATAGGCCCAAAGGTGCCCTGCCGCATCATATGGTAGCTCAATTTTTACCTCTTCAAGCAGCTCGATTCAGTTTGCGTTAGTGCTGTTACCACTTTACATCCCACCAGCAGCTAGAAAGTACACAGTTCTCTAAAACCCCTTCAGCATTTATCGTTTGTAGACTTTTTGCTGATGGTCATGACCGGTGTGAGCTGCACCCTTTTTGACTTTGAATTTGCATGTGGCTAATAATTCCTTATACTGAGCTTTAGGCATGTCCTTTTTTTCTTTTCCTTTTTTTTAAAAGAGTGAGTACAACTTCCCTCCTCTGATTGACTTCTTGAAAAAATTCTCATGTGTTGAATTTTCTTGCCTATTCCCTACCCCAGGGCATTTTTGAGGGCGTGTGTCATTTACAGCCCTGCAGTCCTTGTGACTATATAAGCAACCATTAGCACTGGGTTTAAAGCTGCTGTTGTGGGAAACAGCCACAAGGCAGCAGCATTATTACGTTCTCATCTCTTGTTCATAGGGCAACAGACTTTTCCTGGAGGTAGTGTTCTGAGGTTGTAAATTAGAGTGGAATGTGCTGGGACAAGCCCCCAGAAGTTTATGTCTCCTTACTTAGGTTTCTTTTTTAAATTTAATTTCTATTTCTTATCGGAGGAAATTTGATTAGAGTGTTTTCATTGTCTGGCTGTACAGAATCTGCTCAATGATTCATACATATGTCAGTTCGTCTTCACATGCTGTTACCATGTGTTTGTTTACAGAATGTATATTTTGAAGGTATAGGTGATTATATAATTCATATAGTTTATATGTTATATGTTTATATACATTAAACATACATTAGTATATGTATGTTAACCCCATAGTCCTAATTTACCCATCTTCCCACCTTTCATTTTGGCTAACCTTTAGTTTATTTGATAAGTCTGTGAGTGTTTTTTTCCGTGGAAATATGTTCATTGGTAGCAATCTTAGGATAACATGTATAAATGATATCATACGATATTTGTCATACCCTTTTTACTTACTTAAAGTTATATGAATATTTATAGGCTCTACTGTAGTCCTGAAAACGGCATTCTTCATTTTTTCCCAAGGCTACCATTCCATTCTGTCCATATACCACTTCTTCTTTGCCCATTCATCTGTTTATGGACCCTTTTTTGCTTCCATGTCTTGGCTATTTCAGTATTGCTGCAGTGCACATTTGCCTGCCTCTGTCTTTCTGATTCTGGTGGTCTTAGTTTATAGGCCCAAAAGTTGCCCTGCCGCATCATATGGTAGCTCAATTTTTACCTTTTCAAGCAGCTCCATTCAGTTTGCGTTAGTGCTGTTACCACTTTAAATCCCAGCAGCAGCTAGAAGGTACACAGGTCACTAAAACCCCTTCAGCAATTATAGTTTGTAGACTTTTTGCTGATGGTCCTGACTGGTGTGAGCTGAAACCTTTTTGAATTTGAATTTGCATGTGGCTAATAATTCCTTATACTGAGCTTTACGCATGTCCTTTTTTTTCTTTTCCTTTTTTTTTAAAGAGTGAGTACAACTTCCCTCCTCTGATTGATTTCTTGAAAAACTTCTCATGTGTTGAATTTTCTTGCCTATTCCCTACCCCAGGGCATTGTTGAGGGCCTGTGGCATTTACAGCGTGCAGTCCTTGTGACTATATAAGCAACCATTGGCACTGGGTTTAAAGCTGCTCTTGTGGGAAACAGCCACAAGGCGGCAGCATTATTACGTTCTCAACTCTTGTGACTTTGGCAACAGAGTCTTCCTCGAGGTAGGGTTCCGAGGTTGTAAATTAGAGTGGAATGTGCTTGAACATGCCCCCAGAAGTTTATGTCTCCTTACTTATGTTTGTTTTTTAAATATAATTTCTATTTCTTATCGGGGTAAATTTGATTGGAGTGTTTTGATTGTCTGGCTGTACAGAATCTGCTTAATGATTCCTACATATGTCTGTTCATCTTCGGATCCTGTTACCATGTATGTGATCACAGAATGTATATTTTAAAGGTATTCGTGATTATATAATTCATAAAGTTTATCTGTTATATGTTTATATACATTTAACATACATTAGTATATGTATGTTAACCCCATAGTCCTAATTTACCCATGCTCCCACCTTTCATTTTGGCTAACCATTAGTTTATTTGATAAGTCTGTGAGTGTCTTTTTCTGTGGAAATATGTCATTGGTAGCAATCTTAGGATAACATGTATAAATGATATCATAGGATATTTGTCATACCCTTTTTACTTACTTAAAGTTATATGAATATTTACAGGCTCAACTGTAGCCTTGAAAACGGCATTGTTCATTTTTTCCCAAGGCTACCATTCCATTCTATCCATATACCACTTTTTCTTTGTCCATTCATCTGTTTATGGACCTTTTTTTGCTTCCATGTCTTGGCTATTTCAGTATTGCTGCAGTGCACATTTGCCTGCCTCTGTCTTTCTGATTCTGGTGGTCTTAGTTTATAGGCCCAAAAGGTGCCCTGCCGCATCATATGATAGCTCAACTTTTACCTTTTCAAGCAGCTCCATTCAGTTTGCGTTAGTGCTGTTACCACTTTAAATCCCACCAGCAGCTAGAAGGTACACAGTTCTCTAAAACCCCTTCAGCATTTATAGTTTGTAGACTTTTTGCTGATGGTCCTGACTGGTGTGAGCTGAAACCTTTTTGAATTTGTATTTGCATGTGGCTAATAATTCCTTTTACTGAGCTTTACGCATGTCCTTTTTTTTCTTTTCCTTTTTTTTAAAGAGTGAGTACAACTTCCCTCCTCTTATTGATTTCTTGAAAAATTTCTCATGTCTTGAATTTTCTTGCCTATTCCCTACGCCAGGGGATGTTTTGAGGGCCTGTGTCATTTACAGCCCTGCAGTCCTTGTGACTATATAAGCAACCATTGGCACTGGGTTTAAAGTTGCTCTTGTGGGAAACAGCCACAAGGCGGCAGCATTATTACGTTCTCAACTCTTGTGACTTTGGCAACAGAGTCTTCCTGGAGGTAGGGTTCCGAGGTTGTAAATTAGAGTGGAATGTGCTTGTACATGCCTCCAGAAGTTTATGTCTCCTTATTTATGTTTGTTTTTTAAATTTAATTTCTATTTCTTATCGGAGCAAATTTGATTGGAGTGTTTTGATTGTCTGGCTGTACAGAATCTACTCAAAGATTCCTACATATGTCTGTTCATCTTCGGATCCTGTTACCATGTATGTGATCACAGAATGTATATTTTAAAGGTATTTGTGATTATATAATTCATAAAGTTTATCTGTTATATGTTTATATACATTTAACATACATTAGTATATGTATGTGAACCCCATAGTCCTAATTTACCCATCCTCCCACCTTTCATTTTGGCTAACCATTAGTTTATTTGATAAGTCTGTGAGTGTCTTTTTCTGTGGAAATATGTTCATTGGTAGCAATCTTAGGATAACATGTATAAATGATATCATAGGATATTTCTCATACCCTTTTGACTTACTTAACGTTATATGATTATTTCTAGGCTCAACTGTAGTCCTGAAAACGGCATTGTTCATATTTTTCCCGAGGCTACTATTCCATTCTGTCCATATACCACTTCTTCTTTTTCCATTCATCTGTTGATGGACCTTTTTTTGCTTCCATGTCTTGGCTATTTTAGTATTGCTGCAGTGCACATTTGCCTGCCTCTGTCTTTCTCATTCTGGTGGTCTTAGTTTATAGGCTCAAAAGGTACCCTTTCGCATCATATGGTAGCTCAATTTTTACCTTGTAAAGCAGCTCCATTCAGTTTTTGTTAGTGCTGTTACCACTTTATATCCCACCAGCATCTAGGAGTTACACAGTTCTCTAAAACCCCTTCAGCATTTATAGTTTGTAGATTTTTGCTGATGGCCATTTGA